>NW_006408543.1:26194645-26203419 GCF_000296735.1 Chrysochloris asiatica | reverse complement strand
AATGTGCTGGGCACCAAGGTTGGTTTGAATTGCAGAGCTGGCCATTCAAGCTCACCAGTCGTTTCTTGAAAACCCTATTTAGGATCACTGTAAGTCGGAACTGACTCAACAGCACTTAACAACAGCAACAACAGCTTGTTATTGCCTCAGATGTACTTGATAGGTTGTGGGACTACCGTCTGTTATTATGTAATCCTGCATGTTTACAAAGAAAAAAGTCTCAATTCCTCTGTTGATTTGTATAGAATGCTAATGCCAATTTCTAATATTGGTTTGCCTTTTGGATATTTGAGTCTTGACTAACTAGGAATTATCTTGTGATGTTGTTACATGCCACTGAGTCCATGCTGACTAACAGTGAGTGATGGAAAAGAAGATGCCTTCGGCTGCGTACACTTCAGAGAAGCAAAGCCAGTGAAGCTTGTATATGTATCTATCAAGAGAAGTTTCTATCAAGGCAATGGCTCATACAGTTGTAGAAGTGGGCAAATCTTAAGTCTGTGGGTCAGATGAATCAAGATTGAGAGGTCAGATGGCAGGCAGGCAGGTACTGCAGGTAAGATGGCAGGCTGCTGACAACTTCCAGGATCAGCAGACAATAGAGCATGCCACTGCCTCAAGTCCAAAGAATTGGAGCTCAGATGATGAGCCTGATACAAGACCCATACCCA
The DNA here is from genome assembly GCF_000296735.1 of Chrysochloris asiatica. Classification (NCBI taxonomy): domain Eukaryota; kingdom Metazoa; phylum Chordata; class Mammalia; order Afrosoricida; family Chrysochloridae; genus Chrysochloris; species Chrysochloris asiatica. The sequence goes on along the minus strand of NW_006408543.1, from coordinate 26,202,748 downwards.
GATGAAAACTAGCAAGTTTTGCCCAAGTATCCAATAGATTTGAAGCAGGCCACACCCATAATAATATGTCATTTCAATTGATTGGCTACTCACAGCAGATTGTAACATAAAGTTAATTAAATTATATTAGTTGTCATCATGGGAGATTTTTGTGTCTTAACTATCCAGTCACTGAGAGCCCTGGCCCAGTCAAGTTGACACAACCTCTAACTATCACAAAAGGTGTCCAAATTAAATTTATGAAAATGATGTTTTTTTTGAGATTTCCAGTGTTAGTGATTATAATCATGGCTATTCATAACACTCAAATACCATGCTGTGGTAAACAATCAATTTAGCAAAAAGCAAAAAAGTGAAAAGGAACAAAACAAAATATAATTTTCTCAGAATGTGAAGTCAGTTACTTAATTTCCACTTAACATGATTCAACTATTTTTACTAGTTAGGGTGATGTTCTAGAGGTCCTTGAATGAGCCTGGACTTTCATGCCTAAGTCATTGTTTGACAACGTTTGTCCTACCAAGAAAATCTTGGTCCAGTACAGACCTTGAGAAATGTGTTCTGTCCAATGATTACCTATTAAAATGCCACCATATTCTGGTAATATATGCTCTAATTGGGATATGGTGTTCAACTGATCTATCCTGAAAATATTTTGTCCTACATTTGCCATTACATTATTAACCATGAGAGCACGGTGAGACATTTATGTCTTATTTTTTTTTATTTTAATCTCGTATTTCTGTTGCTCAAAGAAGAGTTCTCTGAAATTACAGATGTTTAGTGAGTATCCTCACACTGAAAGTTTGCTTACCTGTACATTCCTAACAAGAAAAAGAGGAATTCTGAACTTTTGAAGTTTTGCTTACTCTATTACATATCTGTGGTCTTTTCTATTTGTTTGTTAGCTACAACCTAGAAATTGAGCACCTGCCAACTATGGCATATGTTGTTACTTAGAAAAGATCAGCTTTAGGACTCCTGTTGTTTGCCACCAAAGTTGACTATGAAAAGGATAGACTTAGGGGTCAGACTGACCTGTTATTGTGTGCTAACTTCCCTATATCTTCCCATATAGCTAATTGTTTGGAGAAGTTACTGAGCCATTCTAAGATCAATTTTATTGTATGTAAAATGGCAGTAGAAACACTACCTTTTTCCAAGACTGCTCTGAAGATTAGCTGCTGATAAAGGACTTCACCCCTCCACCACTTCAAACCAAACAGTCTAAAAGAAAAGCTGCTTCTAAGGCTTTGAGGGAGTTGCTGTGCAGTATAAATGGTTAATGCACTTGACTCTAATTAAAAAAATCAAAACTTTGGAGGTTCGAGTTCACTTATAGACACAAACATTTGGTGTTCTATTAAAAAAAAAAAAAAAAAAGCACTCATTGAAAACCCTGTGGAACACAAGAACAAAAAAAGTAAAATTAAGAACAAAGCAAAAATTTCTATGGAGCGCTGTTCTTCTGGGACACACATGGGATTGCCATGAGTTGGGATCAATTTAATGACGACTGTTTTAAGGGTTTTAAGAGATAGCTGAAAGTTCCAATTATTCCCAGCCTTCCCCATGTTTTTTTCAAACTTGCCCATTTCTAACTTTCAGCTGCATTTTCTCCTGAACTCTCAGCAGGCAATACACTTCAAAATGATTGAGTCTTTTTTATTCGATGAGCCTAAAAAGGGGGCCTTCTTTAATTTTCTGTTATTTCAGTGTTAGTAAATGCATGTCTTCTTTCTTATTTCCTCTCATAAACCTTTCCACCCCAGATCTAAGGATATTGGTGATGTGATAACTGTATTTGAAGGAATGGCAGATTTGGAAAACAAGGACACAGGGAAGGACGATAGCTGGGAACTTGCATTGATTCAAGATTAGCTGACCTTAGTTTATATCTACTGTTTTCCTTCTCAAATGATTACATATTTTCATACTTAATACTGAACAGTGTAGAAAGATTGAAAGGCCTTTGAAGTTCAGTTGATAAAATTATCTCCAGACCTTGTGAAACTATCATCATCCAGCTGGCTTACTATATATTCAAATTCAATTTGGGACAATAAGAAAATTGTAGCCATGTGTTAACTTCAGGGTCATGTATGTGTGTGTATGTGTGTGTGTACACACGCATATACATGGGTTGCATGTCAGTGTATGATTATTTTGTAGTATATATATATATATATATATATATATCACACACAATATAGCCAGTTGAAAACACTGAGCCTAAATGATGAATGTTCAACAGGAAATTTCTATGATCCAGGAAACTATTTGACTTAAAGCTGTTAATTTTCTCTGGTATGTTCCAATATACTGCCAGGGACATATAGAGTTTCTCCCTAGTGATTGCTATTATTCTATTCCCCACTCTGCTACAAGGAAAGGAGTCAAAGACTGACCGCAGTATCTTTGAGAATAATTATTTCTTAGTAATATTAGAAAAAAGACAGACTTTTCTGTACACAAATGGGCTTTTCTTTTATCCCAGTGGCCTTCTTTCCAAGCCTTGAGAGTTTCAGCAAAAATACATAGGCATGATACTGTGTTGTTGTTCTTAAGGCCTTTTTAGCATTTAGTGTGTGCTCTCTCTCTCTCTCTCAAGTTTATATAAATATATATAACGTATACATACTATAGACAATGAAATTACTGTCTTCCTTTCATAGTTTGTGTTTTTACTTTTCAGTGAAAAATATTTCTTTTACTCGCCCTTTCCAAATTCATTCTTCTGGAAATTGAAAATTTACTTCTCTGCTAAACTGCAAGGCGTGCCAAACCCCAAATAGCTCAGGGATCATAATTCAGAAGCCGCTGCTTTAGTTTCTTGTATGCAGTATGAAGTCTGTAGAAGTAACCATGGGCCCTGGAATAAGTTTCTCAGAGCAGTCAGGAAACTCAGCAGGAAGATGTTGAACTTGCCTGAAAGAACTTTCCTCCAAAAGAATTCTCGAGGTGACTGCTCCATGTTTGAAACCATATGGTAACAGAGAATGTGTCTATTTCAGGTAGGCAAAGACTACTTTTGCTTATAAATAAGTGATTCCTTGGGAAATGGCACTTGGTTCCCATCTCTCTTTAGGATTTAAGAAGACTGGACTGGGATTGAAAAGATTTAAATTTTAGTCCCTGCTGAAAACATAACTATCTGTGACCTTGGGAAAGTTGTACACTCCCTGAGCCTGTTTTCTCATCTACAATTTGAGAGGCTTGGAAGGAAAGATCCCTATGGCTTCCTCCAGCTCTTAAATCCTGTGAATCTATTCTCTTGACTTCTTTCCTAGACTCCTTCCCTTCAAATAAACAGAGTCAGAAGGGGCTTTTGATTGTTTGGCTTTGTTTGTGAGTGTGTGTGTTCTCCTTTTTTATTTTACCATTTATATAAATGAAAGGGAATTCCCCTGTGGTTTATAAAACATTTCATATTGAATGCTATGTATAGCAGCCTGTTTTCCATTGAATTCTCTAAAAAATGTCCCCTAACACAAAACAAGTGTAGATTATTACAAAGTCTCCCTGTGACTCTCCACATTCTGAGTAGGCTGCCCTCTATCCACACAATTTTCTGTTGCTAGAAAAGTAATGGTTTAAATATAGCTTGCAAACTGGTCTTGTTTTGTAGTGGTATTGTGTTTCGACTTGATATCTCATTTCACGGTGCCTTGAGTTGTAGTGAGAAGAAGCTGTGATAAGAAACCATATTTCAAATTCTCTGGTGATTTCCCCTGCTTCTCAAAAATGTCCCCCTTTTGGGGAAAATTATGCATTATAAATATACAAATGTGGATACTTCTATAGTAGATGTTTAATAGGCAACAGATTAAACTGAAGAGAAATGAAACAATAAAAGAGTAAGTTGAGGGAATCGAAAGGAAAATGAAATCAAAGGTAACAGTAACTAAATGGAGGGAAGATAAGAGAAAGTAAGAGGTCTTGGCAAGTGATGAGATGTGAGATAAGACAGAATTGACAATGATGATGCATCAGGGTATTTGTACCTGGGTAATTGGGAAGAGATTGTGGCATTTTTGGAGAGAAGATATGATGAATGAGCACAGAGGAGAATGAAGAGAGTCTGCAGCTCCAAAGGAGGTACAGAGGGAAATGCTCAATAAACAATAAAGTCAGAGGGATGTGAAAACTCTAATCAATGATAAATAAAAAATAAAGAAGAGAGAATTACTTCGAGAAAATAAATTATCAATCATTAAAAACAACAACAAAAAACATAGGTCTTAGTCCCAGAAAGAGTGGGAGAAAATGTGGAACAAAACTCAAAATCATAAAAACAACCCCCCCAAAAAACAAAACTAAAACACAAAACAGGCATACTGATAGAAAAGAAATTGGAAAAACCCAAGGTTATGCCCCATTGGCCCGCCTTCAAGTCTGAAACAGAATTCAACCTTGTGACCCAATTTTCAGCTACATAGTAGACACACTAAGGAACTTTGGTAGCGTAGTGATTACGAACCTGGCTGCGAACCTCAGGGTCAGCAGTTCGAAACTACCAGCTACTCCACGGAAGAAAGATGAGGCGTTCTGCTCCCGTAAAGATTTACAGCCTCGGAAACCCTGTATAGGGTCGCTATGAGTCGTAATTGACTCCACGGCTCATAACAACAACAACAACAACAAGTAGACACAATAATGGCTAACATTAGTGTGGCGTGCTCACCATGGAATGGGCAACCAGTCAAGATCAAAAGGGTAACATTTACTTAAGGACAAAATTAAGAAAGGATGGGAAGGAAGGTGGAATGGAAATAGGAATAACAGGAAGGAAGTGGGATAACTGTTGTTACAAGGCAGAAACAGCAATCATTGAAATGAAGCAAAGTGTATGATTTGCTGGATGTTAAACTGTTGAACTTCTCTGTAAACCTTCACTCAATTCACAATAAAAAGTTCTTGAAAAAAAAAAAAGGCATTGGTTTTATACTATGCTTACAATAAATCCATATGATGCTATTAGACATGAAGCTAAAGACATCTGCATTAAAAAGCATGTATGAATGTCGTATGTTGTTTTAAATTTTAGCATTTCAACTGACTACTTACACAATTTTTTCCCTACTCAATGACTAGTAAACATATATATGTGTGTGTGTGTGTGTGTCTATAAATATATATAATTTATATCAAGGAAATGACTTACAATTATACAGATAAAAGAGTTCCAAGTTTGGGTCAGATTAATCAACATCTGTAGGTAGGTCCAGAAGGCAGGCAGGCAGGTAAATCTGGCAGGAAGACTGGCCTGGTAGGCAAACAAGCAAGTAGGCAGATAACAAGGCATGCCACTGACTCATATCCACAGCTGTGGAATTTGGAGGACGAGTCAGATGCAAGATTCAGACCCAGCAGAAAACAAGGATTCTTCACCTGAGTGTTCATTCTATTGGAAGCAGGCCACACCCCAAAGGAAACATCCTTTCAATTGATTGGCTGCTCTTAGGCAATCATCATAGAGTTAACTACACTGCTCATAACCAATCATCAAAATATTAACTACGATGAATTGGATCTCACCATGGGGATAACCACATCTCCACTGCCAAACCACTGTGAATCCTGCCCATTCAAGTTGACACAAAACCTTAAGTATCACACAGTGACCCTGTACAGGGTTTCCAAGGCTGTAAATCTTTGTGGGAGCAGAAAGCCTCATCTTTCTCCTGAAGATTGGCTGGTGGACTATAGTCACTAACCTTGTGATTCACAGTCCAGTGCTTATCCGACAAAGCCACTATGCTCCCTGAAAACCAAAGGATTGACCAGTAATTGTATATGGACAACTTACATTTATTTGTCTTTAAGTACCAAGATCCACTGATAATCAATTGTACTAAGTGAATTTATCTGGAGATTGAACATATATTTCAAACTCAGAACAAAATAGAATTTGTCACCCACCTGCTCTCATTTGCCTTTTCTTTGTAATATGTCTTTCAGCAAATATACCCCAATCTTACTCAGCCAGATGCTTGGAAATCTATAATGTTTGATGTCCAACAAAACACCTTCCTATCCTTCAACCCGCCTGCCACACATACTCAATTTAATAATGTTCCCTGCTTTGTGTTTCTTAAATGCTACCATGCTGTCATAATAAAGTCCAAACAAAATAATCTTTGGTCTCCACTTTTATGACTCCCCCAATCTATTCCATAGTACTTAGCCAACATGAAATGCTTGGACTTTCTAATACCTTTCTTCTAGTCAACTTAGCTCTAAACTTGTTTGGATCACCTTTTTACTCTACTTCAATAGATCAAATCAAATTTTTCTTTTGATACTCAAGTCAAAATCCTCTTCATCAGCCCAATCTTCCTTGAACCCCTGAGGCCTCATAGGGTCCATACTTTTGAGTTACAGTTGGCCCTATGCTTCCTCCTGACATCTTGTCTACTGTTGGCTGAGGTAATGACTGAACTTTATGTATGTCCTTATTGAATTCTTAACTCTTACAGGAATGGGGTCGTTGTTCATCTTTTAAATTATTATAAATGATATTAATAACCACAGTTTTATGTAGTATCCATTAACATTAAAAAATAGAATAGCATTGAAAAGTTTCACATTTAAAATGTGGTCTATTTCCATAAACATATTTCGCTATGCTGCTCAGCTGGCATCGCTGTCTTTGTATTGAGTTCATGTTTTTCTTTTTAAAATATGTATTTTCCCTTGCTATTTTCCTTCTCTATTCTATTGCCTTGATTATTTTTTATTCAACCTACATGAAAAATTTTGTCCTTCACCTTTTTCAGTTTGCATTTACTGAGCTCAACTGTGTTCCTGTCACAGTACCAAGAACTTTACATTAATTACCTCTTAAGCTTCATAGTAAATCTATGAATGAGGTTCCATCCTTTGTTATGTTTTACAGATGGGGAAACTGAGTCTTGTTGAAGTTTAAATAATTTTGCCAAGGTCATAAAGCAAGTAAAGGAAAAATGCTGATGTTAACTGTGTCCAGAATCAATTAATTGCATTGTTATTTTAGACAAATTTATACTATTTGATTTTGTTTGAAGTGGTTTATTTTCACTATCACGTGTTAAGGAAATATTGAATATGACCAGGCTCACAAAGGAAATTGGATAAAAATACAAAAGGAAAAGAGGTAAGATGTAAGGTCTGAAAAAGCAAATTGAATTTATCTTAGTTCTGAGCCAGTTACCAATGAAATTTAAATCGAACACTTCTCACTAGTTGTTTCACTATGTTAACCTGCTGACGACTGTCCTCTGAAGCCTGAAATTCTGCTATAAGCATTCTATATCCCCAGGTTGTCACATACCCAGTACATAGAATATCTGCAGTGATTACGTTTGGGCAGAAACACCACAAGCAGTTGTTGTTGTTAAGTATCTTTAAGTCGATTCTAACTCATAGTAACCCTGTATAAGGTTTTCAAGGAGCAGCTGGTGAGTTTGAATTGCCAACTTTGTGGTTCACAGTCCTTTGCTGATCCAACAGCACCACACAAACATAAAATATCACACATACAAAGACACAGTGCCTGTGCAAAACACACTGTGTTGTCAGCAGTGATATCCTTCATTCCATGTCCTCATCTGAATTTGGCTTGAACCTCTAGCAGTTCCCTGTAAATGTATCACTGCACCTGTTTTTGAATTATCTTTAGCAAAATTTTACTTTCAAGTTATTTTAATTATATTGTCCAATGATTTCTGTATTCTGTTGGGTGACTTCTATTTGGAATGAGCACAAGCATCTATCTCTTCCTATTAGTTCACCAGGTAGCTGACTTCCAAATTAATTGGCAAAGATGAATGAGTGGCTCCAACATTGCATTAGCTTGTTGAAGGATTTAAATTTGTATCCAATGAAGTACTATAATAAACTTATTGTTTGCCAATGGCTTCAGTGTACCCTAAACTTCTCCTTCAGTACCATTGACTCTAGATCCCATGCTACTTCTTTTTTTTTTTTATTTTTTCTTTTTGATTTTTTGATAGTTTGAGAACATTAGCTTTATATTCATCCTATCATATATCATTTCATTGCCATGGTAACAATCACCTCCTTATATCATCAACCAACCAAAGGGTATACCCTACAAGCCTT
>NW_006408543.1:26182878-26189915 GCF_000296735.1 Chrysochloris asiatica | reverse complement strand
TTTTACGTTGAGGTCTCATATATGAACCAGACAAAAGTACAACTGTTTTGGGGTAAACGTACCAAGTTCAGAACCCTTGCTTCCTACCCCACCTCACTACATCTGAGCAACTCTAGTCCTCTTAAGAACAGTGTTTGAAAGGTGGAATTCTAGGTGGAATTCTTTGAGCTTCTGTTTTTTTCACCTGTCTATTGGAAATTAACAGATTTCTCTTTATAGTCTTTCACACTAAAACAATCAGTGAAAGCAGAATGCATTCTGTCTTTTACACTTGATAAATCATCACACTTTTTTCACCCATAATGTTCTATTTTCTTATGATACAAGGAGAATATTTTCAAAGGAGAAAAACATGATATATACCTAGTGTGTACTGAAATCTCTCCTGGTTTTTGCCTTTACATTTTTGAGTCTTGTGGGGGGAAAAAGTAACAATAATTTTAACTCTCAGTATTTTTTCAAATTAACGTCTAAAGGAATATCAAAATTATTTTAGGCAAAATCTGAAGTGTAGGAAATTTTTTATTAGACAAGCAACCTTATTTCTTCAGCAAATAAAATACAAAGGAATACAATAGTTCCTTATGATGGAGCATCCCTGACTTCTACTCAGGGATTTCCATAGCGACATTGCTGACATCTTAAGCAGTTTCGTTTAGTTTTATATAATGAACTCTAGCACTTGAATCCTCAGCCTGAGCTCCATTTCACACCTTGGCAATTATGTTATACTGTTATGGAGCCCTGATCTGGTACTGTGGGTTAATGTGCCATACTGCAAAGCTGTTTGAACTGTATGGTCAGTGGTTTAAGCTCACCAGCTGCTCTTTGGAAACCCTATATAGGGTCACTGTGGCTTGGAACTGACTCAACAGCACTTTGCAACAATAGCAACAACAACAACAATATCGAGGTCCAACTTAGTCATTTGGATCTTCTATTTGGTACAGTGGATAGCTTCACCTCTTGACTATAAGGGATAGTTGTACTTCCCTATTACATTGACTTCAGTTTGGGCCATGGGACTTGCTATTGCATTCAACCCTGAACTCAAGAAAGGTCATATGACTTGCCAATAAAGTGTGGGTAGAGTTTAGCTGTGCTGTTTCTTAGAGGAAGCATCAAAGCCAGCTTTAAAGTTGACCATATCTCTTCTTTTCCTTTATAAATCTCAGGTAGATACTACATATCCACAATTGACCTGCAATGGTCATATAGAGTATTCAAAAAATAAATGTTTGGTTGTAGAAAGTCACTGATATTTGAGTGTTGTTTGTTATTGTGACATAACTGTCTACCATGAGTGACAGAGAGGGTAAGACAGTTGCTGTAATCCTTTTAAAGTTGTGGTAAAAATCAGATACAGAAACATGATTGGAAGCTTTTCAGTCAATGTGAAAAATCTAACTTCTCAGTACCTTATTTCTTATATATGTATTTTATCTTCTCAATTGTAGGAGAACTTCAAATGATACTGTATTTCGGTGGTTGAGAATTTATGGCCTGCACAATATTTTGCCCAACATGTGGAGTTAGTGTTAAGGGTGTGACTCTGACAAGTATAAGCTCTGTGAAATTAAGAAAATCACTTAATTTCTCTGAGTCTCACTAAAAGTGCTGCCCTGCCCTGCTTTTGGCAGCAAGAATCTAACGATATAAAATTAACTCCTTAGAGTCACATCAGGGTTATGTTTTATGTTAAGAATTTTCAATAGCAGCTGGCCAGAAATATAAAGTACCAAGCAATTAAGGTGTGAAGAGTAGAAAAACTGAAAATTAACATAAATAAAGGGAAAAGAATAAATAGCAAAGCTTATAAATAAATAAATAAATATGTGAGACTGGATTTTGAGGTGACAAAAATAAGCATGTATTCAGTATTAAGTACTCTTGCAATACTGAGGATCTCTATTCTAGAAACAGGGAACACTTTTTCCCACCAATGCTATCATAACTTTTTACAACTAATTTATGCATTTCTAAGGAACTCTGGTAGTGCAATGGAGACGCACTTGCCTAATAACTAAAAGGTAGGCAGTTTGAATGTACTGAATGTTTCATAGGAGACCATGTGGCGATCTGTGCCTATAAACATTTACAGCTTTAGAAACAATATGGAGCAGTTCTACTCAATCCTATTGGTTAGCTGTGAGTCAGAATCAATTTGATGGCAACAAGCTGAGGTAATTCTGTCATTTGAATAAATATCTTCCCATCAAAGTGTTCCTAAAAGTTATTAAAACATTGAAAGCCAAATTTATGCAATTTCTATTTGCAATGACACAGGGATTTGAGTGTGAAGAATTGCACACTAATGCTTAAGACCTTCATCAATCTTAGTGAAATAATACTAAAAAGTAAAGTCACTTTCTGTTTTCTTTAACCTCATAGTTAATGACATAAAGAAAAAAAAATGCAATTCTTGCTAATTTTATTTCTTATGGCAGGATTAATATTATATGAGTGTGGTGACTAGTATTTCAAAACTCATCTTGATAGTTCACGTGAAGCCACACTCAGTACTAGCCAATGCTCTAGGTATTATAATAGAAGCCAGGATGGTCAACACCAAAAATCCCTATTGCCAGAGCACTTACTGTCTTGTGAGGTGGGGATTGGGAAGATCAAAAACGAAACCTACAGACACACCTCAGAGATATTGCATGTTGTTCCAGACCACAACAATACAACAATTATAGTAATAAAGCAATCTATCCTTATTTTTTTGGTTTTCTAGCACATACGAAAGTGATGCTTACCCTATAGATTCGTTGTTCTTATGTGCCATCAAGTTGGTTGCTAGTCACCAGACCCTATGCACAACAGAACAAAACACTGTCCAGTCCTGTGCTCTCCTCACAATCTTTTTTACTGTTGATCCCATTGTTGCTGCCATTGTGCTAATCCATCTAATTAGGAAATGTCCTCTTTCTCACTATCACATTACCACGCATAATGACTTTCTCCAGAGTTTGGTCCCTTCTGATAATATGTCTGAAGTTGAAAAATAAAGTCTTGATATTCTGGCTTCTAAGGAGCAGAATGGCTGTACTTCTGACACAGATTTGTTTATTCTTCTGGCAGTCCATGGTATTTTTAATATTCTTCTCCAATACTATAAAACTCAAATGCATCAATTCTTCTAAGGTCTTCCTTATTCATTGTCCAACTTTCATATGTACATGAAGTTATTGAAACTACCATGGCTTGGGTCATGTGCATTTTAGTCCTCAAACTGATGTCTGCTTGCTATTCTTTATATAAAGAGGTCTTATGCAGTAGATTGGCCCAGTGCAGTGCATTGTCTAATTTCTTGAAAGCTTCTTCCATGAATATTGATAGTGGATCATAGCAAAATTAAGCCTTTGATGCTTTCAAGGGTTAATCCATTTGCCATGGTGTTATTCATTGGTCCAGTGTTGAGTTTTATTTTCTTTATATTAAGGTGCAACTCAAGTCAAATGCTGCGATCTTTGCTCTTCTACTTTAAGTCTTTTTGCTTTCAGCAAGCAAGATTGTATCATCTGCATATCATAGGTTTTAATTAGTCTTCCTCCAATTCTGAGGCCATGTTCTTCTACATGTAATCCAGTTTCTCTGATTATTAGCTCAACGTGCAGGTTGAATAAGTATGGTAGAATAATATAACCCTGGCACAAACCTTTCCTGATTTTAAATTGTACAGTGTCACTTTGTTTTATTAGAATGCCTGTTGGTATGCACAGGTTCCTCATGAGCACAAATAAATGTTCTGGAATACCCATTCTTCACAATGTTATCAACAGATTGTCATGATCCACACAGTCGAAAGACTTTGTATAATCAATAAAACACACGTAGACCAATGAAATTCTCACCTCATGTAAACTCTTTTACTCCTGATTACACTATGTTCTCATGTCAGAGTGACTTTGTCACAAATCTTTGTTATGGAGTGACTTTGACCTCTACAACAAGCTCAAACACCTGATATATTACTTTATTCAATAACTGCTCATTTTTTGCCGTAGTGAACTAAATCTTACATTTCTACTTATTATTGAGCATTCATTTTGTTTCCTCAACCAAATTGCAAGGATCTCAAAATATTATTCAAGTCATACCTCTAATTATATGTATGATAGTGCTGACCACTTTGTCTGTGAAAATAACCGCTCTGCCTTTTACATTAAAATGATTACCTCTGTAAATTTTGCGTGTCTTTGTCACAATCTGAGATACAATATGACAAGCATCATTGGTATCAACTGAAGGCAAATAGAGAAATAGTTAAGGGTAACATTGGTTGATGAAAATTTCAAACTTTGAAGCTTCCTTCCCTTTCATCTATGTATTTTCATATAAGATCAAATTTGAGTTTACTATTGGTCTATAGATACGGAGCTCTGGTGGTGTAGACGTTAAGAATCGGGCTGCAAACCTCAAGGTTGGCAGTTTGAAACTACCAGCTGTTCCACAGGAGAAAGATGAGGCTTTCTACTCCTGTAAAGATTTACAGCCTCAGAAGCCCTGTACAGGGTCGCTATGAGTCGGAACCGACTTCACAGCACATAACAACAACAACAACAACTTTTCATGAAACTATTGAGCTCACTAATTTGCTTTGGTACAAAACACAGGGAACATAGACACTGGCTACATTTATTGATAATTAAACCAGTGGTATTTAACAAATATTTTGTGAACTATATAATAACATAAAGGAATTGCATTAAAAAAATAAATATGTATAACTATACCCATTCACAGGCTGTCCTATTCTCTAGCCTGATTCCATGTTGCTTAGGCTCACTGTTGTTAGGGGGTTGTTAGTATAAAACCACTTAATTGAAGAGGGAAAACTCATCAAGATTTATGGATGTAGAATCTGGAAAGTCAGAATACAGAAGACTATGGTGTTGTTGAGTATCATCATTTCAGTTCTAACTCATAGGCACCCTGTATAGGGTTTCTGAGGCTTAAAAAAAAAAAAAAAATCTTTGCAGAAGCAGAAAGTCCTATCTTTCACCTGAATGGCTGGTAAACTCAAATTGGTGATCTTGTGGTTCGCATTTCCATGCTCATCTTATAGAGCCATCATGCTCCTCAGAAAATCTTGTACTTTTCAACAAAAATTTGCACAGAGTAATAAGATAGTTTAGTATTCATGGTTCTGTAGTAATATTTTCACCTTGCATATAGAAGACCCAAGTTTGATTTCCTGTCCACGTACTATACGTGCAGCCACCACCCACCTGTCTGTGGAAGGCTACCTGTTGCTAAAATGCTGAATCAGTTTCAGTGGTTCTTCCAGACTAAGAAGACTAGTAAGAAAGGCCTGATGATGAGCTCTCAAGTATCACTTAATGAAAGTCATATGCAGCACAACTCTCTAACTTGCAACCAAGCCTGGGGATGGTACAGGCAATGTTTCATTCTATTGTGCATGAGACTGCCATGAGTTATCAACTGACTGCAGGGCAGCTGACAATATCCACAATATGATGTTTGAAATAAGGGATCGCAAAACTAGGAGATGAGCCAAGAGCATCTTGAGAGTAATAATGTGGCAGGTTACAGGAGACAGAGCTTGTGTTGGTGTTTCATAAGGAATTAGATGACAGACAGAGGTGTCATGTTGAAGCCATGACAATGTAAGCACTAGCATATGTCATCAGTTTGGCAAGGGGGGAGGACACTGGACTCCTATATACAGAGAATGGGGGTGGGGGGGCTGAGTTCTTGAGAATGGCCCTTGAAGACTACAGAACTGTGGGATGTCAAGTTGTAATAATAATGACAACAAAAATCAGTTATTCGCTACCTAATACTCTGAACAAGTCACTGTGCTGGATATATTTTGCAAATTTATTTTTCATAGTAAGACCATGAAATAAATATTCTGTGCTGCCTCTTTATGTTAGCTGGAATAGAATTTATAAAAATTTGGAGGTTTATATTTATTGAGATGTTTGGCTGGCCTTTCCTTGAGCTGTCCATGGATGGATATGTTTTTCAGGAATGAGGAAGTTCAACTTTATTGGTTTTCCCAGTATCCACAACTAAGTCACTTTCACAGTGAGAAAACATCTTTACCTTTACAGTAACAGTTTCAGAACAAAGGCTAATGTGTCCTTATTTAGCCTTGGGTGTCTCATATGTATATCTTACTTTTCATATATGCAAATAATTCTACTGAAGACTAAGTAGAAAGCAGTTCACTTCGAGTTTCCCGTGCATTTTTAACAATAAAGAACACTTAAAGTTTCTAGCAAAAAAAAACAATGTTTCTACTACTTAGTTATACTCTTGGATTTTCACAATGATTTTTGACTACAATCCAAAAAAGCATTTTAAAGAATGAATATTCAGGTACATTAGCTTTATTTGACAGAAAACCAATGCAAATTGAATAGAGTTGAGACATTTGGGTCTAGAATTTGATCTCTAGTCCCATTTATTTACATAATTTGGCTGCTTTCCTTTGCTTTCTCCTTAGCCATTTCTCAACTTTTGTTTTTGCCATTTTAGGGTGTTTTTGTGCAGTTCCTGCTGGTCCTTCTCCATTGATCTTAAACTCTTCAATTATTTGTCCCTCAATTAGACATAGTGCTCTGGATCACTTGAGGATATGTTGGTGATTGAGGAGCCTAGAAATGAAGTTGTTCTTTCTTCATTAGTCTTTGCCCTTATTCAGTCAGGAGAAAAATATCCTTTCTTTCCTCTCTCTTTGTTGCATATATCTTTTCTCTAGTTCAGAGCCAAGTATCAATTTTGGGGGGTCTGTACAATTTCCTGGAGAAGTAGCGAAAAGGTCAGTGAATTTACCAGAGTTGGCACATCAGTTTTGGAAAAATGTATTTCTCAGTTATGCTCTTTCTTTCCCCAAACACCCAATTTTTTCCCTAAGGAATTGATATCATGGGTTACATTTACAGTTAGGCAACTGTAAATTTAATGACACCTAATGTTTCTTTTAAAGGAGCTCTGGTAGCATAGTGGTTACGAATTGGGCTGCAAACCTTAAGGTCAGCAGTTCGAAACTACCAGCTGCTCTG
>NW_006408543.1:26180846-26182778 GCF_000296735.1 Chrysochloris asiatica | reverse complement strand
TACTCCATGGAGGTTCTACCTTCCTTTGTGCCCTATGGATCTAGGTTCCCTCTTGAAAACTTGTAAGCCAGTCACTTCTTGCCTTTGTATCCCCCCACCCACACACACACACATTTTGGGTAGCCAATGTCCAAGTTGCCCATCCCTATCTAACCTGTATGTATATTGAGGGGGTGGGAATCATCCTTATTGTAAAGATTTGTACCTTCTTTTGAGATACTGCATCCATAGGTGTCAGTCAAGTTCATAAAATTGTATCAGATTACTCTTTTTTTCTTCTTCTTTTTTCTTCTAGTTGAATTCTGATCATCCAGCCATTGAAGCCAAATCAAGTGAGTATTATCTCTAAGTCTGGGTGTTCTTGTGCATATGCCTTCACTTCTTATCCGCTGGACACTTCACTCTCCATTCTAGTCCTCTGTGGCTATATCACTGATTCTGTGCATAGGAGTCCCCAGGTCTTGCCACGCTGCTGGCCAACCAGGTCTCCACCTAGGTTGACAGGAGTCTATTGAACATTATAGGGCTTAGCTTGCTGCTTCATTGCTGTTTTTCCCTCACTTCACCAGCCAGATGGCATGTCTACTCGTGTATTGCCATTGAGTATCAGTCTTGGAAGGGGGTTTGCCCTCAGGCAACCCAACCACTTGCCTTTATGGGCAAGCAACTTGCTTGTTCTTGTAGTAGTCAGTTGGACTGCCATTATTGGTTTATATTTTTCTTGTCGGTCCTTCTTTCAAGAAGTATCTTCTGTTCTTCTAGCTGCTCCAGGCTGGTCTGTCCTTTCAAGTGGAAATTTCTCACCTCAGAAGATTCTAGATGGGGTTCAGGATTCCATCTATGGTCTTATGCAATTCAGAGGCTCCATAGGAAGCCTCCTTCACTAGGGATGTTTTAGCCCCATTTTAAGTATTCCAATCAGTTATAGGCAAAACACAGACTTACAAGCTTTCTATGGTGATTGTGGCTATTAATTTTTCTTCCCCTTAAGTGTCTATTTTATAATGATATGCAAAGGAAACCAAGATTCAACACACAGCCTAGCCTCTTAACATTGTTTTCCACCTTTTGCTCTTTCCAACTGTGCCTCAATCCTAGTATCCCAGAGCTTGCTGTTCTAATGTTGTGCATACATCATTATTTACCTCTGTCCCACTCAGCCCATGCAAACCTGCTTAACTATTCTTCCATCTGCCTTGTTCTTCCATTCCCCTCCCCCTTCCTGTGTATTGCCCACCTCCACAGCACCCAAAAAATCCTGTGACTATTCCCTACCTTGTGCTCCACCTTCCCCTGTCTCTCTTCCCACATCCCACATCACCCCACATCCCAGTAACCAGCAAAGAATCCCCCCATACCCCTTTAGTATGAGTTCTTTTTCTTAGTTTTTTACAATAGTCATCCAAGGCAGTATTTTTCCCTTTGTGACTGATTTCACTCAACATAATGTCCTTAAGGTTCATCCATGTTATGCAGTGGCTATCAGCTTCCTTGTTATTTTTCAAGGTAGCATAATATTCCATTGTGTGTGTGTACCATAGTTTGTTTATCCGTCCTACGACTGATGGACACTTAGGCTGTCTCCATCTTTTTGCTATTGTAAATAGTGCTGCTATGAATATTGGTGTGCATATATCTACTCATGTTATGGCTCATGTTTTTGTGAGTAAATACCAAGTAGAGGAATTACTGGATAATAAGGTATTTTTATTTCCAACCTTCTGCAGAAGCACCATATTAGTTTCCAGAGAGGTTGGATCATTTTGCAATCCCACTAGCAATGCAGGAGCATCCCAGTCTCTCCACATCCTCACCAGCATTTATTGTCCTCAACTTTTTTGATCTTTGCTGTTATTGCTAGTGTGAGATAATATCTCATTGTTGTTTTGATTTGCATCTCTCTAAAGCCAGTGAGGATGAAATAGAAGAATT
>NW_006408543.1:26177524-26180746 GCF_000296735.1 Chrysochloris asiatica | reverse complement strand
GTTTCTTTTAACATTTACCTTCTAGATGCTAAGATTTTGCTATGTATAGTGATTATATGAGGTAGAAATGTATACTAGAAATGTATAGATAAACAAAATAGAAGGTTTTTTTGTTGTTGTTGCTATTTGTATTTTCTCACATGCCAGTTCAATATGAGTCAGTTATATGACTTTTTGTGTTGATAGGTGAATATAGGTTCTTCTTCTTTGTGGCTCTACCATTGCCAATAAGTTTTTCAGTTAAAAAGAAGTCATATAACACACGTATATATAATTTCTATTAAAAAATGCAATACTTGACCAGGGACCTGTTTCCTATTTAAATTCTAAACTACAGGAGGGAGGCACCTTTGGACCGTTTATTTTCTCTGTCCCATAGGAAGTATGTTATTGAGATCTGAAGTAATGAAATTGATTTTGTTGGCCTAGAAAATATAATCTCCTTGTAATTAAGGATAAAAAAATAATAAACCCAGTTTTATTTTTAAAAGATCCTATCACCAACAAAAACTATCTTAAATAAAATAATCATTAAATGAAAAAAGAAAAAAAATAAATCAACATACAATATTTGCTGCAAGATGTAGAAATAAACTTAGTGTAAGGAATAATTCTTAAACTCTGTCACTGGATTTTATAGTAACTTAAACTGGGTTATTTATGTGTTTGAATGAATATTCTGATTTTTCATTCAAATTATTTTAGAGAGTTTGCACAGAAAAAAATGATCATGTAACTTTTTAACAACAGGTCGTTTCTATTCACTTTGAGTAGCTAAGGAAGGAGAGTCAGGAATAGAAGGAGGATATGAAATTGCCTTCATGAAAAATGGTCACCTTTTCCATGTGACAAAATAATTGAATGAAGCTAAGCTACCATTGCTGAACAGTTTACATTTTGATCAAATATTCCATAAATAAGCTTGATCAAAATGGGGAAAAAAAAAAAAAAAAGAATTTTAGATTCCCATGGACACTAGTCTTTCTAGAGCCGTAGAGGGTGGTTGTACCCCAAGATCATCTTTGAACTTTAAACCAAAATTATCCCCTAAGTCTTCTCAAAACCAAACAATAGTTTAGTTAAATTTGTCAAAAACTCTGACTTGAGCATTATGGTCTTTTAAGACCTAACTATTTTGGAAGAACAAACAAGATGGCAGATTGGGTGGAAGTGAAGTGAGGCGCTTCATGAACAACAACACAGAATACCAGAAAAAGCAGGCTCAGGGAATGGTTCCAGAACTCTGAACCACACATAAAGGAATATTTAGAAGATTGGAAGGCTTACAGCTAGGGGAATTGGTAGCAGAAGCAAGAAACCCATTGCTTTCTAATTCAAGATGCTCAGCTACCCATGGAGCAGGCCATCTTGAGCTAGACCAAGCAGGGAAAGGATCAGAGCAACCACGTATGGCTGATGGAACCGCAGAGATAAAGGTGTGGACATTCTTTTTTCTTTTGGTATCTGTTCATTGGTCTCTCGCTGTCTGCACACCTCCATTCTTGGTGACTAGAGGGGGTACTTAAGTGAGTGGACAACCCACTCCAACCCCTGGAGGGTTCTACTATGCATGTGCACCGATCTCCTCAAAATTTAAAGTGATCGTTTCCACTTAAAACCAAACGACAGCGCAAAACAGCCACAGCTGGCATGGAACTGTTTATGACTAGGAAAAAGGCCTGAATGGGAATTGTGGAGTGGGACAGGCAGACTAAAAAGGAAATAGGCCTAAAAATAAATCCTGAGTTGTGTCACAATGACCAACAGTGGCATCTTGAAATTTCCCAGGAAGAAGAGTGAAAAGGGAAGCCCATTTCCTGATCACATCTACCTGGAGGCAATCAGAAAACGTAAAAAATACCAAAATATACACCCATCTAAGTATTAAGGCCACAGATAATTGTTTAATATGCCCCCCAAAACAGAAACAAACGACCATATCAGCACATGTCCAGAAATGAGATAAAGTGACTTGGGCAAATGAGCTGGAAGTAGACCTACACTCCATACTGGAAGATAGGTAGGCTTTGGAAATTCCTGAGAAGGAATTCAGAAAAATGGTTATAAAATGTATCAAAACACTATACAATAGAGTTGAGAAAAATAAGGAAGAAGTCAGGAAAGCACTACAGGAACAATCAAATAAAATAGATACAGCATTGGAAACAATGCAAAATCTACAGAAAAAGGTTCAAATAATCAACAATAAAATATAAAAAACAGACAGTATACTGAAAGGGCAAAGGAGTAGAATTGAAGAGTTAGAAGCCAGAACTAGTAAGCTAGAAGATCAATCTTTCAGCACTACTAAGATAGACGAGCAAACACAAAAAAGGGTAAAAAAAAAAATCTGAAGAAGGCTTAATATTTATATTGGACAACATGAAGAGGAATAACTTAAGAATTATCTGCATTCCAGAACAGGAACAGTCACAAGTCCACAAAGGAGATAGTTGAATAGCTTCTGGAAGAAAAAAATTTCTAACATCCTGAAAAGTGAAAAGATAAACATTCAAGAAGCTCAATGAATCCCAGGAAGGATAGACCCTAAAAGATAATTACCAAGGCATATAATAATCAAGCTCTCCAAAATCAAAGATCAGGAGAGAATCCTGAAAGTAGCTAGGGAAACAGAAGTGTAACATACAAAGGCAAGCAAATCAGATTAAGCTTGAATCAGTCAACAGAAACCATGCAGGCAAGAAGGCAATGGGGAGACATATATAAAACCCTGAAAGAAAAAAACAACTGCCAACCAAGAATCCTCTACCCAGCAAAGCTGTCAATCAAATATAGTGGTATAATCAAAACATTTCCAGATAAACAGAGGCTAAGGGATTTTTCCAAAGCAATCCTTCTTTGAAAAACATCCTAAAGGGAGTTCTGTGGACTGAGGACCAACAAGAACGATAACAACCAGAGAATGACATACATGACAGCATCACCCTGAACTCAATTGGCAAATGGAAGAGTCAAGAACAGAATAAAATTATAAGAACAGAAGATCTGGGTGGTCAGTCTATGATCAAAACAATTATAATGTTAAAGAAGGTAAACACAGAGGAATAGAGATCCACGTGGTGGGAAGATCAGGTAGATTACAGGATAAAATGTTGTTGTTGTTGTTAAGTGCCGTGGAGTCAGTTCCGACTCATAGCGACCCTGTACAGGGTTTCCGAGGCTGTAAATCTTTACGGGAGCAGAAAGCCTCATCTTTCTCCC
>NW_006408543.1:26175284-26176404 GCF_000296735.1 Chrysochloris asiatica | reverse complement strand
CTAGAGGAGGATTAAAAAAAAAAAATTTTTTTTTTGATGCAGAAAACAAAGGTAAATTGCTACAATTTGATGAACCTGACCTATACTCATGGAGGTAGTAACTTTAAATACCAACAGAAAGGGAAGTAGTCTTCACATCAAGTATCAATGCTATCCCCTCTGTACACAAGAGTAGATAGGCACGGACAACTTAGACATTGGCTACCTAAAATGAGGGGGTGATAAAGGCATGAAGTAACTGGTTTACAAGGTTTCAAGAGTTAGTTTAGTTTAAGAGTGTGGGGGGAAAGAAAGAGGGGTCTGGTGAAAAGAGATGGGGATAAGATTTGTATGATTCAATAGTGAAAAATTGTCATCATGACTAATTGCAACTTTCACAATTATAACAAAAACAGGGAAGTGGTTAATCTTACAGTCCAGAAACAGAGGACCCTAGGACCCTAGGGAAAAGAGCACAAGCAGAATGCAGGACCTTATCCAGAGAAGCAGTGATACTAGAGACGGAGGCATAAATGGGGTCATTGAGAGGGCGAGCACCTGAGGACTCTAGATTCATGGGAAGAGAGGGTCTAAGAGCTGGTGGCCAGGAGGCAGACTTGCAGAATGTGCCCTATGGTGGTGTAAATTATTATATATGCCTGTTTTTTTTTTTGTTGTTGTTGTTTTTAATAAAGCTAAAGTGAATGAGAGAAACAGTGTTAACTGATGGTACATAGTGGGGATTATAATCATTATAATGAAACAAGGTGTATGATTTGTTGAATGTAAAACTGATGATTTGCTTTGTAAACTTTCACTCAATCCACAATAAAAACCTTAAAAAAAAAAAAAAAAAGAGCTATCTATATACGGGATCAAATTGATAATAGCAATTCAAAATCTAGTTAGGAACCTTAGGAGGCATTGTATTTATGCTCTGAGGAACAACTCAAAAAAGAATGATGGTTGCAAACTCAAAAAATGTAACCAATGTCACTGAATTGTACACATGAAACTATTGAATTTCTGTGTTACCTGTGTATATTCTCAACAACAGCAGCAAAATAAATAAAGTTTAATAGGAAAAATAGCTACTTATTATAGCATGGAAAGGAGCTCTGGTAGCATAGTGGTTACGAAT
>NW_006408543.1:26162971-26173859 GCF_000296735.1 Chrysochloris asiatica | reverse complement strand
ATATATATATATATGTTTTTGTTTTGTATATGGAAAAAAAGCATGAAAAAACCTATGTAACATACACACACAAAATATGTGTTTAACTAGATGTGAAATTGAACATACAGGGATGCATAGAAAAGAAAATTATAGAGGCAACTTATGTGATGGGTTCCAAGAAAGCACTGACTGACTTTTTCTGATTGAATTTTTAAATGTAAGATGCACTTTTTATACTGACGTGCTTTGACACTGCAGTATTTCTCATTGTAAAATTGCATATGTATATATATATATATATATAAAACCTTGCAGTTCTCAGTCCAGTGTTTGTAACCCACAAAGTCTATGGTTCCATCTTGCTAACACCTCTGCAGAAGAAAGATGAGGTTTTCTGCTCCGGCAACTATTTAAAACGCCTTGGAAACCCTGTGTATGGTCAGTGTGAGTCTAAATGAACTCAATGGTACACACACACCCTCACACACATACATATTTGAGGGCCATGTTCTGAGCTGGAATAAACTGACCAAACTAATGAATGGCAATTTCTCATGTAGGCTTTTTGGAAGAGCTTACTTGCTCATACTTGTATATCTTCCTTGGTTCAAACAGACCAAATGTATTACATAAAGTTGTTAGTTTTCAGCAAAACCATTATTGTATCAGTGAAAGTAAACATTCTTTCAATGTACTTTACTGTGTTGAAATAGAAACATCCCCTCTGAGTTATAGTGGGATTTGATTACTGACACCTCTAGCTGTTAGGAGCCTCACGTGGTTGATGGTTGAGAGATTACTTTGGCTTCTGTAGCCTGTGTTCATGTCACAAGCAGGCAGTATGTCTGAGCAACCACAGTGCACATCATAAAACATCACCACTGAGCTGAGAGCTCCCACATCTGTGGTGAGCATCTGCCCAGGATGGAGCAGAGGCAGAGGCCCAAAGCTATCCTTACCATTAGTGGGAATCCATCTCTCTCTATTTTTTCTAGTTTCTTAGGAGATACACACAGACTCATTTGCCAAGAATGTCCGAGATTTTGTTTTCACACTATGGAAATCAAACACAGCCACTAGACAGTCTATCAAAAATGCTGGTGAGAACAGTGGTGGTTACGATGTCTCAGGTCTCTTATTTTTTAGGCTCTAAGTTTTAGGTTTTAAATCCCCATACACTCCATGCAAGATGTTCTCATGTGGCCTTAACTACAAAATAAACAGAGGAGTGCAGTAACTCCCTACACACCATAAGCACTGGACTACAAGTTCGGTGGTTCAAGCCCACTGACCACTACATAGGAAGAAATTGAGACTTTCTACTTCCTCAAAGATTTACAGCCTCAAAAACGCTAGACAGAATTGTTATGATTGGATGGCACTTAACAACAGCAACATAAAATAAACATAATAGTAAACATCCTCAGTCAGGTGTGAAGATTACTGAGTTCTAGTCCTTTTATTTCTTTGGGTTATTATGATGAAACTCTTGTTGTTATCCAGTGTTGCCAAGTTGTTTTGGACTCATAGTGATCCAAAGCACAATAGAACAAAATACTGCCATGTCCTATGCCATCCTCACAATTGTTGTATTTGAGCCCATTTTTTTTGCCACTATATTAATCCATGCAATTGAATATCTTCCTTTTTTTTTTTTTTTTTGCTGACCCTCCACTTTACCAGCCAAATTAGCTGCTTTGATTACTAATACAATTCATAGCTTTCAAATTTTTACCATCAAATGCCCCAGTTATAGTCCTTCCTTTACAATTTTAATAAGTTATACTACTAGAATTTATGAAGAGGAAACTGCATGGAGAGGTGAGGAATGGAGGAATAATATTTACTCAATATCTTCCATAAGAGACATCCGATTTATCACTTACTGTTGAGACCATTCTGGCTCTTGGTGACTCCGTAAATGTATAACATTGAGCCATAGTGTTTCCAGTGAATGATTTTCTGAAAGTAAATTGCCAGGTCTTTCTTACAAGATGCCTTTGGGTGAACTCTAACTTCCAACATTAGAATGAGCAGACAAACTCATTAACCATTTGCACCAACCAGGGGCTTCATATAAGATATGGTACATATTTATTAGCTGCTCATTTCTATGACAACTCAAGATGTGGTGGTTGGTGGTTATGTGCCATGGAGTCGGTTCCGACTCATAGAGACTCAGGGTTTCCGAGGCTGTAAATCTTTACCGGAGCAGAAAGCCTCATCTTTCTCCCGTGGAACAGCTGGTAGTTTCCAACTGCTGACCTTGTTGTTCGCAGCCCGATTCGTAACCACTATGCTACCAGAGCTCCTTGTGCATATATTAGGATATTCCTAATAATTATCAATTCAATAGGTTCTTACTCTAATATTTTAGAAAGTGTAGAAATTCAGATTGATATACTATCAGTTGTAATTGACTAGGGCACTGTAGGATAAGCACTAGATAGGTTGGTTTGAACTTCAAGGTCAAAAGTTCAAACTTACCAGCCACTGCATGGAAACCCTATAGGGTCACTGGATGGATTGGCCAAGTGGCAGCATCGATGGACTCAAACGTAGCAACAGTAGTGAGGTTGGTCCACGATTGGGCAGTGTTTCGTTCTGCTGTGCATAAGGTCGCTACTAGTTGGTACTGACTCCATGCCACCTAACAGCAACAACAAAATGAGTCGAAACCATCTTGACTACACTTAACAACAAGAAGTGTATTTGAATATTTTTACTCTGAAGCTAAACTATACGTTGTATTTTTCAGAGATTTCCTTGCTCTATTTATATGAACATAGTGTTTTATCTATATAGTAAGATTAAAGCTTCTTAAAGAGCAGACCAAGTATGTCACATCTCTGTATGCCTAGATATCTCTAACTATAGATTCTCTTATATAGTCATTTCTCTTCAATTATTTATTTCTTTTGAAAACCAAAGGACAGTGTTTTAAAAATGTGAGTCTTTCACATATGATATTTTACCAAATATTCATATCTTTTGCACATGGTATGGAGTCTCCATACAATAGCATTTTTTCTCTTTTTTTTCCCACAGCCAAGTTGAAATGGAAATTTAACTCAGATTTTGTTCTTGACATCCCTACTTAGGCTGTTCTTAATAAATGCAGTTGTTATTTCTAAGCCAGTTGTTATAATTATATTTTTGTTGGCTTTCTTCATTATATTTCTTCTCCAGATGGTCCACAATTTAGGTTTTGGCTTCCCTCCTAATATCAAACTATAGGAATATTACACCATCTTCTTCTAAAAACAAATCTCAATTGGTTTCTTATTTGCTGATGGCTAGAACTTTAAAAAGTTCTCCTCCTGGGACCCTTCATATCTCAATGATTTCATTATGGAAGAAAACCCCATGGGAGATTGTGTTTTTCATTTCAGTCTGAATGACGTTCTGGCAAAACTCTGATACCATAGATTAGATTCTAACATCCTTGCTTTTATATAAAACACATATAAAAGCATTCTTGTCTGAAAATTCTGCTGAATTGAAACTCATAAAGTATCTGACTCATGGCAACATTAACGGCAAAACAAGACAGTTTATATATATCTATATATAGAGAGAGAGACAAGCAAGAACAATGATGTGCAGTGGGAACTTAGAAGAGTTTGAAGCTCAGATGTTAAGAAATGCTGAGTATGTGGCAAAATCTTAAAGGACATCCATATCTATGTTGATTTGTTTAATGCCAAAAGGTCAACATATATTATTAATTCTCTGTGCTTTAATTTTCTTTTCTTTTAAAACAGAAAAAAAAAAAGGTAGTATTTTTATTTGCCGCCCTCCTGAGGACTGAATAAGTTGATTAATGTAAGAACTTAAAACATGCATGACCACTCCTCCAAAAAAAAAAAAAAAAAAATTATAAATCAAATGTAAAGTATTATTTTTACGTATTTGGTATGCTGTTCTATTAACTATTTTCATTAAATGCTTGCCATAGGCACAAAATAACTCAGTATTTATATATCCATTGCCTTTGTCAGTGTCTTCATAGTTCTAGTTTTAAATAACATGAACAATAAGAACCAGAATCGTATATGGTTGCTTACATGGTCCGCTAATTGAATTTAGTCCTTAAAGAGAGATACCCCAAGTATATATTACTGCTACTCTGTGTGAGCACAAAACTATCAGGACATAAGTAGAAAATAAATAGAAGTTTTTGGCAGGGGAAAAAAGGAGGAAATATAAAGACAATGTAAGAAAAGCTCATGTGGATCTCAGGAAGAAGGCACAAGAAAAATCCTGGTTGAAGGATCTCTTGTCATTGTTAATAAAAGCCTGGCATTCCATGATTCCACATCAGAAGCAGCTGTCTTCGTGGCTGAAGGCAACTTCCACTCACTCAAAGGGATGATGCTTTTTGAGGTATAACACTTCTAGATGGCATTATCCATTTGTTGATATAGAATCTTCTTTTGTTGTTAAGCGCTGTAGAGTCGGTTCCAACCCATAGCAACCCTGTATAGGGTTTCCAAGGAGCAGCTGGTGAGCTTGAACCACCGACTTTGCAGTTCAAATGACTTTGCAGTCTGATGCATTAGTCACAGCACCACACCAGGACTCCTGTAGGTGACTGTCATTGGACAGGATCCAGTCCAGTCTTATTTACCAGTTTACACCCTGCCTCTGGCATGGCTCTTTTACTAAGCTGGTACTCAAGGAACACTGTAAAGTAAAAGGTAAATAAATGAATATTGAAAAATAAATGTATACCATTAAAGAACATTTGACACATTTTACAAAGAAAGATGTTAAATATATAGACAGTAGTTTTGTACCTGGAAATTAAAAATATCTTGTTACCTGGGCAGTTCTTCAGAAAAACTAAATCAGAATTTCTGGCATCAGATTATATTTAATAATCTTTCTAGCTGCTGTCACATGGCAACTAATGTTGAAAACCACCCTTTTAGACAGAGACAAAGTTTGGCCATCTTGGCCTCCAAGGAGCACTCTGGCTGTACTTCTTCCAATACAGATCTGTTGTTTCTTTTGGCAGCCCACGGCACTTTCAATATTCTCCTCCAACACCATAACTCAAAAGCATCAATTCTTCTACAGTCTCCCTTATTTACCGTCCAGCTTTCACATGCATATGAGGCTATTGAAAATACCATGGCTTTGGTCAGGCATACCTTAGACCCCAAGCTAACATCTTTGTTCTTCAACACTTTAAAAAAGTCTTGTGCAGCAGATTTGCCTAATGTAATATATCATTTGATTTCTTGACTGCCCCTTTCATGAATGTTGATGGTTGATCCAAGAAGAATGAAGTCCTTGACAACTTCAATCAGTTGTCCATTGATAAGAATCTTGTTTATTAGTCCAGTGATGAGGATTTTTGTTTTCTTTACATTGAGATGCAATCCATATGAAGGCTGTGGTCTTTGTGAGTATCTTACTGTAAATGAGCACTGTTGATAATTGAAACTTTTTCCTTATAGGCTTCAATACTGGCCCTTGAAAATCCCAGAAAACCATCAGTTTCAATTTTCCAGCTGATGGTTGACTTTGAATTTTTTTTCTTGACTTTTGAGGATGTTTCCATTCCACACTATGCCGTTTACTCTCAGGCTCATAGTGATGAATCCATGTCTCATCACCAATAACAATTTTTTAAAAGAAACTTTTATCTTCCATTGAGTATTCATCCAATTTTGTTTGCACATGTCCAAATGCTTTTGAGTGTACTCTTTGATGAATTGTTTTGGTACCAATCTCATGCAAAGTTTTTGTAGCCCACATCTGTTCTAGATTATTTCCTAGGCAGAGCCATGATTTATTTACAAATGATACGCCATGTAATCCACTGCCACTTGTCTATATGACAGAATCATTTCATGTGCAAGCTCAATGCTGTCATCAGCCATGGATGTCGATGGGCATTTTAATATAACTGGAGTGCAGATAATGTTTTTACTCATGGTCATATCATTTCAATGAAAAAATTAATGAGTATGGTTATGGTGGTGGTGGTGTGCCACAGAGTAGGTTCTGACTCAAAACAACCTGATAAATCTTTTTCGAGGCTATAAATCTTTACAGAAGCAGAAAGCCTCATCTTTTTTTTCCCATGGAATGGCTGGTAGTTTTGAACTGCTGATCTTGAGGTTAGTAGCCTGAGTTGTAACCACTACTTTACCAGCACTTCTTGAATATGGTAATAGAGCTGTTTAATTTGAGTGAAATAAGCATCAGTCTAGCAAGTACTTGAAATGACAGTTTGAAGCAAAAACACTTCTTCTGGAGGCCTGGCTAGAGAAAGAGATTTAAGAATGATTGACCCAATTTGATTCAGAAACCACAAGGGTGCTCAGTTGATTTACAGTATGCAGAATCTGAAAAGCAATGGTTTAGAGACATAAGCATAAGGAATCACAGCATTTAATGGGTGGACAAAGGAAGTGTGCTCACAAAATGCATGAATGCTGTGTGGTGTGGAGATCAAGGGAGTAAGTTGAGGTTTTAAAGTACTGAATGTATTGACAAATAAAGCAGAGAATAGACTATGCAAGGTAAGAACTGAAAAATATCCATTGTATTTGACTTATAGAAAGTTACTGCTGACTTTACTTAGAATATTTTTTTACTGGAGTCATGAGGGCAGAAGCTAACTTAATGATTAAAAATGAGGAAGTGATTGATTGTAAAGAAGTAAAGACAATCGCTTCAAAAATGTATGTCCGAGAGACAGAGAAGAAAGAGGGTGTGATTGGAAGACGTGGAATCAAGAGGAAGTTGATTTATTTTTCTTCATTTTTTAATTTAAATTTTAAGATAGGAAAATGTGAATATGTTTCAAAAATCAAAGGAAGACAAGAGCAAAAATTGCAGTGAAAAATTACAAGGAAAGTTAAAATAGGTGTAAAGTCTGAAGAAGGAGTTATTGAAGAGTTGTTATGTCTATAAGTGTTGCTGTCCCTCTCTAACTCTTTTTCTTCACACTGTCCCCTATGAACTTCAATTAATGTTATACAAGACCAATCAACTCACTTGTGTTACCTCTCCTGTGCTCTGTAGGAATTTGAATTTTCTAATTTAATTGAAACTTCTTTATAATATATTATTTTTGTTCTTAAGTGCAGTTGAGTTGGTTATGACCCACAGCCAACTTGTATGGAGTTTCCATACAAGTTAGTGATTCAAACCAATTTAGTAGTCCAGTGCCTTATCCCACAGCTCCATGCCAGTAAAAATAAAAATGATGACAAATAAAATTGTCGTGTATTCTTTGGACCTGGCACCCAGGTACTTTGTCACATGTTGGATACGATATTTTTAATTGTAAAATAACCCTTCAAAATTAGAAGCATTTACCCTAATGACAGCTGGGAAATTGAGGCTTATGCTGCTGCTATTGTTATATGCACTAGAGTTGGTTACAACTCATACCGACCCTGTATATGATTACCAAGGAATGGCTGGTGAGCTTGAACCAGTGAACTTGCACTTCAAACTGACTTTGCACTTCATCGCATTAACCTACAGCAGGACTTCATAGTGATATAAATAAATTACCTACAATAATACAGACTAAGTGATTTCATCAGATTTCAAACCCAGCTTTTTTTATGCTTTTTTTCTTCTAAGTCAAGTAACTTTCATAATAATGTTTGCATTTGATTAAGGAGCTCTGGTAGTGTAGTGGTTACAAATCGGGCTGCAGACTGCAAGGTTAGCAGTTCGACACTACCAGCTATTCCCAGAGAAAGATGAGGCGTTCTGCTACCGTAAAGATTTATAGCCTTGGAAACCTTGTACAGGGTTGCTAAGAGTCAGAACCGACTCCAAGACACACAACCACCATATATTTATATTTGCATATATCAAAAAGTTTGTGGAAAGCTTCCATTTTCTTTCTTTTTTTTTTAATGTTTTATTGTGAATTATGTGATAGTTTACATGAGAATGTTTTACATTTATCCTATCGTATATCATTTCATTGCCATGGTTACAATCGCCTCCATGCATCATCAACCAACCAAAGGGTATATCCTACAAGCCTGCCCTCCAGTCGCCAACACACAGCCCCTCTCCCTCTGTGGGTCTAAAGTCCCCAGCTGCACCATCTCTCCACGTCATCATCTCTGCCTTCATCTCTGGCTTAGCTCACAGCTTCATTGCGGTTCTTCCCTCACTTACCCTTATTAGTGATGAATGTGGTCACTAATCAGAGCATATATTCCCATTGAGTTTAGTCTTAGAAAGGGGTTTGCTCTGAGGGGACCCACAACTTGCCTTGATGTCTCCTCGGTGAGCAATTTGCTTGTTCTTGTAGTAATCAGTCAGTCTGCCATAATTGTTTTGTATTTTTCTTATCCGTCTTTCTTTCAAGAAATACCTTCTGTTCTTCTAGCCACTCCAGGCTGTTCTGCTTGTACATTCAAGTGGAAATTTCCCACCTCTGAACATTCTTGATGCGCTTCAGGATCCCACCTATAGTCTTATGTAATGCAGAGGCTCCACAGGAAGCCTCCTTCACTGGGCACGTTGTAGTCCCATATTAGGTATTCCAATCAGTTATAGGCAGAAGACGGACTTACAAGCTTTCTATGGTGATATTTCTGGCTATGCCTTTCTCTTCCCCTCCAGTGTCTATTTTATAATGGTATGCAAGGGAAACTAAGATTTAAAAGACAGCCAAGCATTTTAACATTATTTTCCACTCTTCCCCATTCCAACCATGTCTCAATCCCTGTATACCAGAGCCCTGTTGTTCCAAGGTTGTTCATACATCATTCTTTACCTCTGTCCCACTTAGTGCATGCAAACTTGCCTAATTGTTCTCGAATCCTCTTTGTTCTTCCATTCCCCTCCTGCTTCTTGTTTATTGCCCTCCACCCCAGCACAAAACTATCCTGGTCTATTTCCTGCCCTGTGCTCCACTTTGCCCTCCCTCCCCTCACCCCACTTCCTAGCAACCACCAAAGAAAGCCCGCCCCCCTTTAGTATGGGTTCTTTTTCTGAGTCTTTTATAGTAGTGGTCCTATGCAGTATTTCTACTTTTGTGACTGACTAATTTCACTCAACATAATGTCCTCAAGGTTCATCCATGTTATGGGGTGACCTGCAGCTTCCTTGTTATTCTTCAAGGTAGCATAGTATTCCATTGTGTGTATGCACCACAGTTTGTTTATCCATTCTTCAGTTGATGGGCACTTTGGTTGTCTCCATCTTTTTGCTATTGTAAATAGTGCTGCTGTGAACATTGGTGTGCATATATCTACTCATGTTATGGCTCGTATTTCTTGTGGGTAAATACCAAGAAGAGGAATTGCTGGATCATAACGTATTTCTATTTCCAACCTTCTGCGGAAGCACCATATTGCTTTCCAGAGAGGTTGGACCATTTTGCAGTCCCACCAGCAATGCAGGAGTGTCCCAGTCTCTCCACATCCCCTCAACATTTATTGTCCTCTACTTTTTTGATCTTTGCTGTTATTGCTGGTGTGAGATGTTATCTCATTGCTGTTTTGATTTACATCTCTCTAATGTCTAGTGATCATGAACATTTCTTCATATGTTTGTTGGCTGCCTGGATCTCCTGCTTGGTGAAGTGTCTGTTCATGTCCTGTGCCCATTTTTTAATTGGGTTATTTGTCTTTTTCTTGTAGAGGTGTTGTAGTTTCCTATATATATTTAAAATGAGTCCCTTGTCTGAAGTGTCATTGCAAAAGATTTTTTCCCATTCTGTGGGTTCCCTTTTTACTCTTCTTGTGAAGTCTTTTGATGCACATAAGTTTTAAATTTTTAGTATGTCTCGCTCATCTATTTTGTCTACTTTTGTTTGTGTAGTTTTCAAAAGTTTTATAGTCTGTGTATTCCCTGAATTAGTGCCCTCACATTTGTCCCTATTTTTTCATTGATGGCCTTCATAACTCTGGGATTCACCTTTAGGTCTTTAATCCATATTGAGTTAGTTTTTGTATAAGGTGTAAGGTGAAGGTCTTGTTTCAGTCTTTTGCATATCACTTTCCAGTTCTGCCAGCACCATCTATTGAAGAGACTATCACCTCCCCATGCCATATATTTAGGTGTTTTGTCAAAATCAGTTTAGTAGATCGGTTAATGTCTGGATTCTCGATTCTGTTCCATTGATCCATGTATCTTTCATTGTACCAGTACCAAGTTGTTTTGACCACTGTAGCTATGTAGTAAATTTTGAAGTCAGGGAGTGAGACGTTTCAAACCTTATTCTTCTTAAGGAGTGCTTTGCTTTTCCTGGGTCAATTTCCTTTCCATATAAAGTTTGTAATTGTTTTTCCATCTCTTTGAAGAATGTTGTTGGAATCTGGATTGGGATTGCATTGTATGTTTAAATTGCTTTGGGCAGTATTGACAATTTCACAATGTTAAGTCTTCCTATCCAGGAGCATGGTACATTCTTCTGTTTTTATATGTCTCTTTTGGTTTCTTCTAGTAGTGTTTTGTAGTTTTCTTTGCATAAGTCCTTTGTTTCTCTGGTTACATTTATTCCTTGATATTTCATCTTTAGGGCAGCTATTGTAAATGATATTTCTTTCCTAATGTCCTTTTCAATGCTGTCATTTTTGGTATAGAGGAATCCAACTGATTTTTGTATGTTGACCTTATATCCTGCCACTTTGCTAAATCTTCCAATGAGGTCTACTAGTTTTTTACTGAGTCTTTTGGGTTTTCTACGTATAGGATCATATAATCTGCAAATAGAGAAAGTTTTACTTCCTCTTTGCCAATTTGGATGCCTTTAATTTCCCTGTCTTGCTGTATAGCTCTTGCCAAGAATTCTAGAACAATATTGAATAGGAGTGGTGAAAAAAAATGCATCCTTGTCTGGTTCCTGTTCGCAGAGGGAAGGCTTACAGTTTCTCTCCGTTGAGAGTAATGTAGGCTGTTGGTTTTGTAT
>NW_006408543.1:26160646-26161627 GCF_000296735.1 Chrysochloris asiatica | reverse complement strand
AGGTCCAGTTGGCTGATTGTGTTGTTTAGTTCTTCTGTGTCTTTGTCAAGTTTCTTTCTGGTTATTCCGTCCATTTTTGAAAGCGATGTATTAAAATCACCCGCTATTATTGTTGATTCATCTGTTTCTTTCTTCAAATCTATTAGAGTTTGCTTTATATATTTTGGAGCTCTTTCATTAGGAGCATCGATATTTATTATGGTTATGTCATCTTGTTCAATTGTCCCTTTAATCATTAGGTAATATCCATCTTTATCTATATGCTGGGTTTTGCTCTAAAGTTTATTTTATCAGAGATTAGTACTGCCATTCCTATTTATTTTTTATTGCAATTAGCTCGGTTTATTTTTTTCAATCCTTTGACTTTTAATCTGTTTTGTCTCTGTGTATGAGATGTGTCTCTTGCAGACAGCAAGTAGTAGGATCTAGTTTTCTTATCCTCTCCGTCTCTTAAAAGGTGCATTTGATCTGTTTACATTCAGTGTAAATATCGATAGGTATAGAGTAATTGCTGTCATTATGTTTGTTTTTTTTGTGGTGTTGCTGCTTTCTTTGTTCTGTGTGTTCTTTTGTTGAGTTCATGCTTTTTGTGTTCTTTCTTTTGAGTTTCATCATAATTTTAATGTTTCCATGTTCTTCTTGGATTTTCATTTTCTTGGTATGTTGTGAAGTGTTAATTTTCTTTGAGGTTGTCTTATAGTCCATTACCTTTTCACTCCATTTAGTGCAGTCTATTTTTCCTGTAATCTACCTTATCTTCTGCCCATCTGGATCTCTGTTCCTACGTGTTTACCTTCTTTTACATTGTAATTGTTTTAATCATAGACTGACCTCCCAGATTCTGAGTTTGTTCTTATAGTTTTGTTATGTTCTTGACTCTTCCGTCTGTTGATTTAATTCTGGGAGGTACTGCCATGTATGTTAATCTCTGGTTGTTGTCTGTTCTTGTGGGTTCTCAGTCCACTGAACTCCCTTTCGGAT
>NW_006408543.1:26134227-26159535 GCF_000296735.1 Chrysochloris asiatica | reverse complement strand
TTTTGGTGTTTTATAGAGTGTGATTGTAGCTTGACTATATGACAAAAGTTGCTGACTCTTCTTGAGTAATATAAGGAGAGAAAGGGTTGTCTAAAGGTAGAAGTGGGAGCATAAAACAGCAAAACAACACCAGCAAAAAAATAAATAAATAAACAAACAACAACAGCAACAACAAAATTAGACTGTATACTGCAGTCTATAATCACAGAAAAGGGAGTAGAGGGAGAGAAGGAAAAAAAAAAAACAAAACTCGTTAGCCTAATATGAGTATGACTTTAATTTCTTCTCTTCAGCATCTTGCTTTCAAACTGCCTGAGAGATTTCAAGATTTACCTGCTGGTTGTTATGCTATACCTCAGGCTTTAATTTAATTTTTGGCCTGTTATGTTTTGTAAAAACTCTCTTTCCATCTCTACATCCCTCTCCTGGTCTTTCCTGCATTAAAAAAAAAAAAAAAAATCAGGGCCTCTCTTGGGCTGAGTATCTTTGTGCATGTGTGGCAGTGTTGAGGGTGGGGGGTGTCCACTTGCTTAGTCACTAAAATGGAGGTGCATAAACCGGGGGCAGGGGGAGTAGGGGGGCAATGACCAGATACCCCCCCAAAAAAAGAAAATCAGAGCAAAACAAAACTGACAAAGTGTGTTGTCCACCTTTGTTCCAAGGTTCCTGTGGCATTTTTCTGTGGTGTGTCTGCTACCCTGCTTGGTATGGCCATTTGGTCTCACCCTGAATGAAGCTAGTGGACAAGATGTTGGCTTCGGGCTTCTGAGCCAGGCTGATACAAAAGTATGCAATTTCTTACTTTTGCTTCAAGTTCCACTAGCTACAAGCCTTCAAATTTTTAAAATATTCCTAGCTCTGTGGTTATAAGATTTGGAGCTCTGCCCTGGATCTGCTTTGCCTGGTACTCTGTGGCATTTCTGATGGCGAACTTCACTGTACCTCCACCCTAGCCACCATCAAGCCCCACCTCCTCCATTTTCTTTTAATTCCATTTTTCCATATTTTTATATCTCCTTGTACACACACACACACACACACACACACACACACACACACACATTCATGTCATTTTTACAAAGATGACCAGTGTTTATGGACGGGAGTAAAACTAGCTGTGTCCACTGCATCTGCCTGTGTTCTGAGAGAGAGGAATGAGTGATTTGTGGTGCTAATTGTTCCTTGCTGCATTACAGCAGATTCAATGTCAATAAATCAGAGAGCAGTTTCTCTGTCCCTTCAAACCATCTATAGAAAAACATTTGATGTATGTCTTTTCTGGGCATTCCTTATTGCTGGTTTTTAAAGTGAAAGGCAGAAAGATTGGTTATTTTGGGTGACTTTCTAATAGTGGACACTATCTGCCTTAAGATATAATAAAGCATTATATTACTTTTATGGCCTTAGTTTATTTGAGTTTGGCTTGGCTGAATTTTAGCTAATATACTTTGAAAACAATCTGTATTTTATGTAAGTAACTTTTAGATTTCACTACTGCTTTTTAATCGAAATGTTTGGAAGAGCAAAGGGAGGACTGTGTATATGTGAATCATGCCATTAGAGAGAGATTGTTCTCTGACACATGCAAATCACACATACTACAATGAATGAGCTTCCTTTGAAGATTATATACATGTTTCACCAAAGATACTTCTGAGGAAATTCGTGGGGCTGAGTGCATTCTCTCTTGGCAAAGTTATGAATCTTCAGGAGATTCATGCTAAATACAAATACTGACTATTCTCCTTGAGAAGCAAATACAGCAATCTTCATAATGCCTGCTCAGTCGCAAGGCATTTGGGTTGTGTGGGTTGATATGTATGACCCTGAAGACTCTAGTGACAGCTTTATTCCATCCATTTTAGCTATAAGCTTTATGATTCACTTGGAACATGCTTATTGACTTTAAAACAATGAAGCTAATGGACAAGATGGCAGACTAGGCAGACACATTACACAGTCCCTCTACAACAAATACACAGAGACCAATGAAACATATATGAATGATAATCTTGGAACCTTAAGCTCCAGAGGAAAGGATAGAGAAGTGGGATGAATTCCAACTAGGAGAAAAAGTTGAGCAAAAGCATCAAGAGCACAGTCAGAACCGTGAACTGTCAGCTGGTCTGCTGTAGCAATGCCATTTTGAACTTTTTGCAAGCAGTGTTTGATGGAGAGAGTAGCATGACAATGCAAATCACTCTGGAGACTGGTGAAAAGTGGGATTTTTCTCTTTTTCTCTAAACCCTCATGGTAACTAGATGTGTAGCCCACCCCCATACCCACCTTAACCCATCCAGCTACTGTTGACACCGCATCCCAGGCTCTATCTAAGGTCAGAGCTTATTAGGTCCACCTCCCACCAGTCTGGAGGCATCTTAACTCTGATATGTCTGACCAGCAGAATACACTGTCCTTCCTTTGTCACTATCTTTTTTAATATTTTCTATTCATTTTTTCTTTGCTATTATTTCTCTTTTCCTTTTCTCTCTCCTTAGTTTTACTTCTTGTGTTTTTCTTTATCTCTCATTTTTATTTTTCTTTCCTTTTGCTTTCATCTTAGTTATTAAATACATTTTTCTTGCTTTTTTTCCCCCCTTGTCCCACCTTATGGGACGCAACAACTATGCCCACATGACCCAGTCATATCTATGCCTTCTAGAACCTTACCTACTAGGTGAGGGCAATTATCTGTTCCTATATCACTTCACCATCAAAGGCAGCAGCCATCAATAGTCAATGCACCCTCAACTGTGCAGCATGAACAGAGAACTGCACTCATTAATATTCTCTGTCATACCCACAAGGATATAGGTATGTGTATCTCAGAACACACCAACATACAATCGTTAAGTAAATACAAATATAACAATTCTGCAATGTCTCAGAGGAAACAGACAATTTCAGTTCATACCAAAAAACAAGATGTTGTTGTCCTTAAGTACTGTGGAGTTGGTTCTGACTCATAGTGACCCTGCACAGGGTTTCTGAGGCGGCAAATCTTTATGGGACTGGAAAGCCTCATCTTTCTCCCATGGAACAGCTCATAGTTTTGAACTGTCAACCTTGAGGTTAGCAGCTGGATTCGTAACGACTATGCTCCCAGAGCTCCTTAAGAAACAAGATAGAGTGTCTCAAACAAGTGACCAAAATACAAGCTACAAGACCTTTCTGAGGAAGAAATTACATTGGAACTACCTGATAAGGAATTCAAAATTTAGCTACCTTAATCAGATTGAGAAAAACATCAAGAAATCTGCAGATAACATCAATGATAACAAAGACAAAACTTTGGAAGAATTAAGAAAAACAGTATAAGAACAAACTGATATAAAAATGAAACAGTAAAAAGAAGAAGACTAAGATTTTCAGAAATAGAAAATAGAATAAAAGAGTAAAATAGTCTAATGGATTCAATGGAAGACCAAACTATTGAGCTTGAAGACTTATATCTCTATACTAATCTTCTGGACACAATCAGAAAAACAGAAACGTATGAAGAAAACCTGGAAATTATGTGGAATCCATCAAGAGGAATACTCTAAGTATGACCAGAATTCTAGAACAGGAAGAGTCAAAAAAAAAAAAAAAAAATACTGGGAAAGTTGTCAAAGAGTTGTTAGAAGAAAAGTTGCCTACCATCATAAAAGATGAGAAGATATGTATGCAAGAAGCAGAATGAGCCCCAAACAGTTAAGATCCAAAAGAAAATCACCAAGACATATCATAATCAAACTTTCCAAAATCAAAGACAAGGAAAGAATCCTGAGAGCAGATTGGGAAAAACGAAAAGTTATCTACAAAGGAGAACCAGTAAGACTAAGCTCTGATATCTCAGAAGAAACCATACAAGCAAGAAGTCAATAAGATGACATATATAAAACTCTGAAAGAAAAACAACAATTGTTGACCAAGAATTATATAGCCAGCAAAATTATCTCTCAAGTATGATGGTAAATGAGAACATTTGCAAATAAACAAAATAAAAGGAATTTTCAAAAATCAAGCCAACCCTTACAAGATATACTACTAAAGGGTCTTCTTCAGAAAGAGAACCTATAACAGTAGACAACAACCTGAGATTAACATATATGAAAACATTATCCACAACTCAACCCAGGTGTGGAAATATCCAACTATAACAAATTTACAAGACTAAAAATGGGGAATCTGAGATATCAGATTATAACAGGTTTATTTACAAAATAAAAAGAAGGAATTATGGAATTATAGAACTCCCAAATGGAGAGGAAGTCAAGATTTCAAGATTCAGATTGCTTTAAATGTGGGGGGGAAATAGTGCACATATTACTTGAGTAAATGGAAAGACATGCAGACTGAATAGGTATGGGGGAGAGAGTAGGTGATTACCCACAAATACGTACAGATTTGACACAGAATCAGTTTGAGGACTAAGGTGTGCCTGATCCAACCCATGGTATTTTCAGTAGCCTGATATGCAAGTGAAATTTGGACAGTGAATAAAGACCACAGAAGAATTGATACACTTAAGTTATGTTGTTGAAGAAGAATATTACAAGTACTATGGACTGCCAGAAGAACAAATGAATCTGTCTTAGAAAAAGTATAACCAGAATGTTCCTTACAAGCCAGGATGGTGAGAATTCATCTCTTAAACTTTTCATGTATTATCAGGAGGCACCAGTTTCTGGATAAAGGACATCATTCTTGGTAAAGTGGAGGGTCACCAAAAAAGAGGATGATCTCAACGAGATGGACCTACACAGTCCCAACAGCAATGGCCTCAAGCATAACAACAATTGTGAGGCTGGAATAGGACTGTACATTGTTTCATTCTATTGTACATAGGGTATCTATGCGTCAGAGCCAACTAAAGGGCACCTAACAACAACAACATTTGCTTTTGCTACAAATGTATCCATGAATGTGCAGATGCATAGAAGGGGTAAAGTTAGGGAAACTTCGTCATTACCAAGAAGTTTTGAGGGAGTGTGTCTCTGGATCTCGGAGGACAACAGGGTCAACTGACATAACGTAGTCCACAAAGACAGTGTTCACCCTACTTTGGTGAATAGTGACTGGGGTCTTAAAAGCTCACGTGGCCATTTAAGGTGTAACAATTGGCCCTTCCTTATCTAGGAAAAAGAGAAGGGTTGAAAATTGAAGATACATGGAAACAATTAATCAAATAAGCTAATGACCATATATAAACATCAGTCTTCAAGACATTGAGGCCAGAAGAACTAGATGGTGCCCAGATCTAGACTGGTGGAGTGAACAAGACTATGGCCCTTTGTCATCCTTCAGGTCTGGAACTGAACTTACCCTGTGACTCAATTTTTAACCAAACAATACACAGATTAGTAAGTTATGCACACCTTAAAATAATTGACCAATTGACATCAGGTGGGAAGTATTTATCAAGGATGAATTTCAGAAGGGCTAGGAAAGTAGAAGGAGTGTAAATAGAAAATATAGGGAGGAAGCGGGATAACTGAAGTTACACTGATGGAATTGTAATCAATTAGATGAAATAAGATGTTTTTGAATTATTGAATGTAAATCTGATGATCTTCTCAGTAAATCTTCACTTAATTCACAATATATTTCCTTTTATAAAAAGCATGTGAACAGTAATCTAAGGTGCAGGTATTGGTCTATTCCAGCCCAGAGTAAGGGAGAAGAAAATCAAGATGTCTGTAAATTATTTGTCCAAAAGATGAATGGACCACATGAACTCCAGCCTACATAACCCTTAGACCAGAAAAGTAGATGTTGATTGGCTACTACTACCAATTGCTCTTAAAGAGATCAGATTAGAAGGTCCTGATAGAGTCAGGGGGAAACGTGGAACAAAATGCAAAATCATAAAGAATACAAGGATTACTGTTTGCATAGAGAATGGTGGAACCCCTATACTATAGCCCGTGGTCACATTGCGAGCCAGGAACTGGACTTACCCCTATAGCTCGATTTTCAGACAGTTCTAGCAGGTGAACAGTAACAATAGAGAAGTAAGCAATGGTTAATCAATCAGCTATTTGTGAACAGAAGGGCAGCTTTAGCCCAAGGACAAAGGTCTGAAGGCAGGAAAGGGTAGAAAGGAAAGAGGAATGGAAATGGAAAACAAAGGGAGGATGTGGATGAGTATTGTTACACTTTGGTGATTGCAGTCTATAATGACACGAAACAAAATGTATGTGATTTGTTGAATGGAAGACTACTTTGCTCTATAAATCTTCACATAATTCACAATAAATGAAAGGAAGGAGAAAAAGTGGAGGAAGATTGCTGAATGATCAGAAGTCTGGATTCCCTCTACATTTCACTCAAATAGAATAGCTTGGTCTCTCTTTCTTTTTTGGTTCCTATTATCTGCCAACTTCCCTAGGAGGAATTGCTCTCTCTGTGTCTATGTGATTGTTATTAGATGCCATCGAGTCGGCACATACTCACAGCGAACTTATGCACAGCAGAACTAAACACTGCCCAATCCTGGGCCAGTCTCACTATTGGTGCCATGCTTGAGCTCATTGATGCTGCTATTTTGCCAATCCATCTTGCTGAGGGTCTCCCTCCTTTTCTCTGACCCTCCACCTTACCAAGCATGATATCCTTCTCCAGCGACTGGTCACTCCTGACAATATGTCCAAACTATGAGATACGAAGTTTGGCCATCCTGGCCTCCAAGGAGCACTCTGGCTGCACTTCTTCCAACACAGATCTGTTGGTTCGTTTGGCAGCCCATGGCACTTTCAATATTCTCCTCCAACACAATAACTCAGTGAAGTTATATTAATAGTAAGTGCCTTCCCTCCAGATTAGTTGCTCATGGCTGGATTTTTATATTTCATATCTGTATTATGAATACCTAAGACACAGCCTGGCATGTAAAAGGTCATAATAGATGTTTGTTGAATGGATGATTGTGTGAACTGGTGAATGAGTAAAAATTTTCATGATATTTGATAACTTAAAACATAGTGAAAAAATATTAATCTATCTTTTCTATTAAGTTTAGATAGTTTTGACTCTTTGTTACTTTTGGATGCTGTTGAGTTGATTCCACTCATGGTGACTGCATATGTGTCAGAGTGAAACAGTATTTCATCATTATCAATGGCTGTTTTTAGAAGTAGATTCCCAGGTCTTTCTTCTGAAATGCTTCTTTGTGACTCAAACCACCAATCTTTTGGTTAGCAGATGCAAGTGCAGTGAATTATTTCATATGGCTCTTGTAGACATGGTCTTTGTAATTCCCAGCAAATGACTAACAGGGATCTTGTTGATTAGATGTATTTCTTCTTTTTCTGATGGGTACGGGTATGTGAATATAAGAGACAATCCTGACAGGATTGTGGGATTCCAGTGTGTGTGATGGAATAATGGCGTGGTGTTCTAGAATAAGCAATGGACTGCTAACCTCAAAGTTGGTGATTCAAACCCACCAATCACTTCTCAGAAACCCTTAATGGCACTTAACAAGAACAATT
Source organism: Chrysochloris asiatica (assembly GCF_000296735.1). Lineage (NCBI taxonomy): Eukaryota > Metazoa > Chordata > Mammalia > Afrosoricida > Chrysochloridae > Chrysochloris > Chrysochloris asiatica. Next base: position 26,152,060 of record NW_006408543.1, on the reverse strand, counting down.
TGAGTGTTTATTAACAAGGCTGGTTGTGAATGTGAAAATGATTAAATTTAATGAGGGAATTTGTCAATTTTGTCATCCTACAGAATTTTAAATGAATCATCTCAGAATCATGAAAGAGAATATTACTACCATCAAGAAAGAAGAACCAACAGTGAAGGTATCCTTTGAACCTCAAGACCCCTTCACCTTAAACTCCCTTGACACAATGAAAGAAAGATGTGAAAACCAAGAATTAGCAGAGGAACAGCAGAGGGTGGCAGTAATATTGTGTGGTACATACACACAATGGAATTATTATGCTACCTTGAAGAATAACAAAGAAGCTGCAAGCCACTGTATAACATGGATGAACCTTGAGGACATTATGAAGAGTTAAATTAGTCAGTCACAAAAGGAGAAATACTGCATAGGACCATTATTGTAAAAGATTAAGAAAAAGTACCCACACTAAAAGGGGAAAAATAAAATTCTTTGCTAGTTACTAAGGTTTATGGGGTCTGGTGATGGGAGGCAGGGGAAGGAAGAGCACAAGGTAGGGTATAGACATAGGATAGTTTGGGTGCTGGGGTGGCAATACACTAGAAGGGGGAGTGGAAAGGAAGAACAAGGCCAATGGGAGAACAGTTAGGCAGGTTTACATGGGCTAAATAGGACAGAGGTAAATAACGATGTATGCACAATCTTGTGACAACAGGGCTCTGGTATACAAAGATGGAGGCATGGTTTGAATGGGTAAAAGTGGGGAAATAATATTAAGATGCTTGACTGTCTTTTGGATCTTGGTTTCCCTTGCCTAATATTGTAAAATAGACACTTGAGGGGGAGAGAAAGGAGTAGCCAGAAACATCACCTTAGAAAGCTTGTAAGTCTGTCTTCAGCCTGTAACTGATTGGAGTATCTAAAATGGGACTAGAACTTGCCCAGTGAAGGAGGCATCCTGTGAAGCCTTTGCATTTCATAAGACCATAGGTAGAATCCTGAACTCCATCTAGAATCTTCTGAGGTGGAAAATTTCCACTTGAAAGGACAAGCAGATCAGCCTGGAGCAGCTAGAAGAACAGAACATACTTCTTGAAAAAAAGAACAGCAGGAAAAATAAAAAACAATAATGGCAGTCTGACTGACTACTACAAGAACAAGCAAGTCATTCACCAGAAGCCATCAAGGCAAATGGTCGAGTCACCTCAGGGCAAACCCCCTTCCAAAACTAAAACTCAAGGGGAATGCACGAGCAGGCATGTGGGCCGGCTGCTGACCACATTGGTCACCGATAAGGGGAAGTGGGGGGAAAACAGTGATGAAGTTGTGAGCTAAGTTCGACCACGTTCAAAAGACTCCTGTCCACCTGAATTGAGACCTGGTTGGCCAGCAGTATGATGAGACCTGGGGACTCCTGGGCCAAGGGACAGAGACATGGCCACAGAGGACTAGAGCAGAGAGTGAAGCATCCAGCTGATGTGAAGTGAGGGGAGATGCACAAGAACACCCATACTTGCAGATAACACCCATTTGACCTGGCTTCAATGGCTGGATGATCAGAACTTGACTAGAAGAAGAAAGAAGATGAAAAAAAAGAGTAGTCTGCTACAATTTGATGAACTTGAACTATGCTTGTTGATGTAGTAGGTCAAAGGTGGGAACACATTTTTACAGCGAGGATCATTCCCACCCCCTTGGTACACAGGGTCAACAAGGATAGATAACTTATACATTGACTACCCAAAATGTGGGGCTACAAAGGCAAGAAGTGACTGGTTTATAAGCTTTCACCAGGGAGCCTAGTTCCAGAGGGTGCAGGGAAAGGTAGAAGGTCTGCTGAGTGGTTTCCAACCTTTCTGGACAGAGCTGATGAAAAGAGATGGGGATAAGACTCTTGTGGTTCAATAATGAATGATTGCTCTCAGGACTGACTTTGAGTGTTAGAAAGGTAAAGGCAGACATTTTGTAAGAAAAGGAGGGGAGTGTTGTTGATTTTGTAGTCTAGGAGCAAAGGTCCCTGGGACCATCAAGGGAGAAAAGAGAAGTGCAGGACCCTAGCAAAGAAGCAGTGACACTAGAGATGGAGGCAGGGACAATGATGTGAAGAGATAGAGTGACTGGGGACTTTAGACTTAGGGAGGGAGAGGGGTTATGTGCTGACAGCCGGGGAGTCCAGGCAGGCGTGCATGGTATACTCTTTGGTTGTTTGATGATGCATGCAGGGGATTGTAATAATTGCACTGAAACGAAATAAGATAGGATGAATGTAAAGCTAATATTCTCCCATGTAAACTATCACATAATTCACAATAATTTTTTTTTAAAAAGAAAGAAAGAGAAAGTGGTGAGCTTCTCAGTACATAGAATGAGTGTTGAGTGCTCCAAATTAAGTACTTGGAGTGGAATCCCTCCAGGACTTAATTAGAGGAAATAGTTTTGCTGACCCATGGAGCTAGAGCTGAGGGCCTTCAGGCTGAGTCTCATAGTGGAGTGGATACCCTTTGGACATTTATCAGTAGCTTGAAAGGCTTTGTAACTTTGCACAAGTACAGCAGAGGCCAAGTCAAGGTGCCTAGGGCTACACAGAGGCCTGCCTGTAGGTATGGCTGAGAATAGGCTAATATGATCTAAGAACTGTATTATGAAAATATAGGAACCTGAATTGTAACCCATTAACTTTCAGGTTAGTGCTGTGGGATGAGCATCAGACTGTGAGCCACAAGGTTGGCAGTTTAAACCCACCGGCTACTTCTCAGAAACCCTACACAGGGTCACTATGGCTCGGAACTGACTTGACGGCAGTTAACAATAACACCTTTCCTAAGAAACCCCATAATACGGCGGGGGTGGGAGGGGCAATGCAGGGGGAAGAATGTACCTTGCTGCATGAGATACTGTCTAGTTGATTATGTTTGTTTTGAAACGAAAGTATAACACTGTAACACTTCTTGATTCTTTATCTAGAACAAATAACTGCTTGACTACTCTCAAATGACATATAGTTCAACTGTGCTAACATTTTTCCTTTTGAAAAATTTATTTCTTTCAGAAATATGTGATGCATATTTAGTTAATCAAAAGATTAAGGTGGTGGAGAAGGGGAACCCACAGAATTTTTCTAATACAAGTTCCTTGTTGTGGGATCTTAAAGGTAGAGACAAACGAAAGTCTTACATACAAGAAATAGAATGTTATCACTAGACTTTTTGATCGTGTTATCCTCTTTTGAGAATGAATTTATGATCCATGCTAAATCATTTTATGATATAAAATGAACATGATGAGTATCCGCCAGTCCTTCCTTTATGATTACATTGTCCTTATTTTGGGTACTTTTCCAGCAGTTTCTGATACTTCTAGTCTGATTCTTTTGGAACTGGTGATGGAAGCATTGGACAAAATAAAAAGAAAGGGTCATTTTGTAACACAGATTACTAAATTATTGCACATCTATTTTCTCTAGGAAATGTAATTAATTATTGAGTAAACATGGCTTCCTATTGATTCTCTGTTGATTATTTTCTAATATGAAAAATGGAGTCATGCCATAATGATATTTGAGCACAGCAGCTGGGGGCCTGTCTTGTGGAACAAATCAAATAAGAATATTGGCATCTCTGTAGAAGGAGGGTGTCTGTCTCCACGAGAAAAAGTGTATGTTTCTGTCATCTCAAAAATGAACACACTGTGATGGGAAGAAAAAGACATACTAATAATGGATTTGGATTACATAAAGATTTTATGAGTCATTGCTTTTCCTGATGACAGCATAATGTCCCTTAAATATCACCAAGATCTACGTAAAATAGACAACTACTCGGAGTCAGCTATAGAAGCTGTAGGTAGTTTCTTCGGTATTTTATAGTAAAGGACCAAGAAAAAAGAAAATTGTTACCATTATGCAGATTATACAAACTGCTACCTTTCTCTCCTTTAAAAATTCGTCATACAGAGTATTTCCTTATCTTTTTTAGCATGTTTTGATGAACCAATGGCTGAATGATTTACCTTTTAAAATATAGTGTCTCCTAAACTTGGACTCCTGGTGTGACATGTGGGTTAATGTGTTAGACTGCAAAGTTGGTTTGAACTGCAAGGTCGGTGGTTCAAGTTCACCAGCCATTCTTTGGAAACCTTACACAGGGTCACTATGGGTTAAACCAACTCAGTGGCACTTAACAACAACCTTATTAACAAGGTCAGACTTGCACATGGACATCAAATGTCTTTTGCAGAAATGCATGTTTAGTATTTAGTCATAAATCATACAAAAACACATAGGTTCATTTCCTTGAATGAAATGGTAACTTAATTTTATACTTTATTGAAATTAAAATGATGGAAAATGTCTCAGATCATCATACTGAGACCTTATTACTATTATTATTACTATTCAATAGAAAGGCTTTCAAAGTATCTTTGCTGAAACTTTATGCTTCATAAAAAGTGAAGGAGACACATTTGGATTAAAACATTCCAGCTAAAGTGGACTTTACACTGCAGTCCAAATATATGTAGATTTATTTCTCTACACATTTTGAAAACCATAGGACTTTTGGTTTGAATAAAAAATGATTTTTTATTAAATTCAAGGCATGACTTTAGAGTGACTGATTAGTGACTACTAGCTTGTACAATTTAAAAAATCCGTTACTCATTTGGAAGAACAATCAAGTAAAATTCCTTTAGAAGAATGCAATTGTTTTGTAATTGTAACAGTAACAAATCATTGTAAGAACATACTTTCATTGAATCTATATTGTTGTTGTTGCTAAATACTGTTAAATCGTTTTTAGCTCATAGTGACCTTATATAGAGTTTCCAGTCTTTATATCTTTGTGACAGCAGAAAACTTCATTATTCTTCCATGGAAAGGTTGGCAGGATCCAACCACAGATCTTGTGGTTCACAGCCCAGTGCTTATTGCATGGAGCCATCACACTCTCTTGAAACTATACAGATACAAGATAACAAATTTTATATCAAGCATAATAATATAATTAAATTCATTATAAGTTTAGGATAGGTAAACGCTAGTTGATATTTTTTTCATTTATTATGCTCCATTCACTCTTTTCCAAACTGTTAAGAAGTGAGAATTTTGCTGCTTTATTGTAATGAATGGAATATACTTCTATGGCTTTACTCATTTAATAGAAACAAGACTCCCCTACTCTATTTTTCCTGGGGGCCTCAAAGCTCATTAAGTCTTCTGATTTACATAATTTTGTAGTGCATTTCGTTAATATGAATTTTGATCATTTAGAAGCTAGAATATCCTTTCTTATTTCTTATTTTTAAGAAAGGTAGTTGGATTTGAATTTTCTAGTTTATTTATCTCTAAAAGCATAATCCTCTCTTATGCTTTTTAGTCTCAATGAAGAGATCTTATTCTGCTAAACCCATAAGGAATGATTCCTTTGACAACTCTATGTCAAGGATTGTCTGTCAGTAATGAGTCCTACTGGGCAGTCACTGTCATGGTCTGTGTCCATTGAGCCTACTAAGGACATTGGCTTTGAGTCTATATATATATATATATTAAAATATCCATTTAATGAATGCTCTGTTATGTCACCATTGTTGTTATTATTGTTAAGTGCCATTGAGTCGGTTCCAATTCATGGTGACCCTGTATAGGGTTTTCAAGGAGTGGGGGTGAATTTGAATTGCTGACCTTGCGGTTAGCAGTCCAGGATTTATGCTCCAGTGACACACTATCACGTAGAAAAAGCAGACGTTATTTTGAAACATTTGAGGTCAGTGAAGATTATCTCCCTCTTTTTTTTTTTTTAAAAAAAAAATTGGATTTGATATATTTCTGGAGAAAGAAAACAGAAATACAATTATTCAAACCAATAAAATAATTAGATTCCATTAGATTCCACAAATGGAAATAAGTTGCTATCTTGAGTAAAGTAAATCATTTAATGATTGAGGGGAATTAACCTTGACCAAGTTCATTCATGGATTAATGAATGAATTATCTGAAAATCACCCGTGTAAAATCAAATGAATAGGTATAGTTTATAAATCAGTAATTATTGTTTCAAGGAGCTCTGGTAGTGTAGTGGGTACAAATTGGGCTGTTAACCTCAAGGTCGGTAGTTTGAAACTACCAGCTGTTCTGAGGGAATAAGATGAGGCTTTCTGCTCCAGTAAAGATTTGCAGCCTCGGAGACCCTGTACAGGGTCGCTATGAGTCAGAACCAACTCCACAGAACTTTACAACAACAAACAACAGATTATTGTTGTTGTTAGTTGCCATGGTGTTGATTCTGACTCATAACTATCTCATGTGTTCAGAGCACAATTGCTCCATAGGGTTTTCAAGACTGTGACCTTTCAAAAGAAAGTTACATGACCTGTCTGCCACGGTGCCTCTGGGTGGGCCCAAACCTCCAACCTTTAAGCCAGTTGTTGTTGCTGTTAATTGCCATTGAGTCAGTTCCAACTCATAGAATCCCTGTGTAGGGTTTTCAAGGAGTGGTTGGTGAGCTTGAACCACCTATCTTGTGGTTCAAACCAATGTTCTAGCCCAGAGCCGTAACCCACAGTACCACATAGTCAAGTGTTGAATCATTTATACTACCTAGAGACATTAAAATTTAACAATACTAATAGTATATGATCAAGTCTATATGTCTGTTCTCTCCTGGTGACTAGTAAACAGATGACTATGGTAACCTAGTCTTGTATCACTTGTTATTGTTGTTGCTAAGAGCTGTCAAGTTTGTTCAGACTCATAGTGATCCTGTATTGGATTTCTGAGGAGCAATTGGTAGGTTTGAACTGTTGAGCTTGTGGTTCAAAGTCCAGTGCTTATCCTACAAGGCCGCACTAGAACTCCATGTATCAACTCAGAGTCCCCAAATGTTTCAAGGACAGAGAAGTGACTTACCATTTTTGGTAGCTCCTGAAAGCACTGATGTTTGGCTTAACATAATTCAATGTGTTAATCGCTATTAAAAAAAAAAAAAAAGGAGATGCAATAACAAAGACTGACCACTTTTAACCCATCCAGTAGACTTCATGGTACCATCACAGAGTAGCCAGAGCATGACTGAGTCTGTGGTAACAACAGCACTGGTCAGCTGAAAGGAAACAAGGGCAAGTATCTTAGCCACAGGCTGCCAACCCCAGGCTGGAGCCCTGATGGTCTGGCATGGGATTTTGAATTGTTACACACTAAAGAAAGAATAATATTCAATTTCATAAAAGTAGAGATTTAAGTTAGGTGATGATAGAAATATTACTTTAGAATCTTTGGGTCTCTGAAATAGTAAACATTGGCCTCATCTACTTTACAGAAAATTTTAAGTGTATAAAATAAAATAATAGAACTGAATGTGTTTTATGAGAGTTTGAAGTGCCACAGATATATATATTTAATTATTAGAGCAGAATTTGTTGTTGTACGGTGCTGTCCAGTCAGTTCCAACTCATAGCCCAACAGAACAAAACACTGTCTGGTCCGGTGCAACCATCACAATTGTTGTTATGTTTGAGTCCATTATTGAAACCACTTTTTCAATTCATATTGTTAGGGGTCTTCCTGTTTTCACTGTTCCCATACTTCTGGGGATTCTTGGTGTGGGTCTGTAGGGTTAGCACTGGACTATGAACCATAGGGTTGGCAATTCAAACCCAGCAGGTGCTCTTCATTAAACCTATATGTGACTACTATGAGTCAGAACCGACTCCACAGCCCTTAACAACATACTTTATTAACACATTTCAAATAAACATGAGGTATCACAAGTTTGTGATGCTATCTTAAATTTCCTGGGAAAAAAAGCAGCACTGATTTTGTAATTCTAACATGTTCATGGTGATCACTTTTTATTCTTGAATTTGCTTTTGTTCATTCTATGGATATATGACATAAAAATATATACCCTTTTATTTATGGCTGCATTATATAAGAACATCTGTATATTTTAAAAATAATGATGATTTGAATAAACATGGAGGCTCTGATGAAAGGATAAACCTAAGAAATATGTATCATTTTGGTTTTGGAAATATGTATCATTTTCAGACTTCACTGTCTCAAAGACTCATTACGTCCTTGAAATTACAACAAAGGAGAAACCTAGACAGACTATTTAGAATTGAAAGCTAGTTAGTGAAGGTGACCATTTGAAAGCTATATTTTCTTCTTGTCATCCTTTACTTTTGGGTGGGTTGGAGAAGTGTTTCAACTGCCATGCTGGCATTTAGCTGTAGTTACAATGAATTGCAGCCCTGATTGCAATTGTTTTGTGATGCCTGTGGTGTCATTACCAAGATGCGATTACCAATTGCTATATGAAATTAGTTATGCATGAAATGAATAGGAAGCATAAATACTAGGAGGGAGAGTCTGAGCACAGACTTCATCCTCATTGTCTTCCAGATCCACTGATGCTTATGCATAATGTGATCATAAAACTTTAATTTATTTCAGAGTCATAGGACTAGAAGGGATCTTTAAAGGTCATCTAGGACAACCCCCTGTTTCCAGGCCCTTGAGCAAACCTAAAAAGATAATGAATGGATCCTGCATCCCAGGAACAGATAAAAAAAAATCTCCTAATGATTATAAGTTGAAATTAGACAAACTGTGGTAGTAAGAAGAATTTGTACCAAGTAATAATGCATTTTGTTCATTGGCCAAAAAATGCAATATATTTTTACATGTTATGCATCAAATTAATTTAGTGATATATTTAATTGACTTGTGATGTTTCTTTCTAATGAATAACATGCTTTTAAAATGTTGTGTTAATTGAAATTTCTCAATAGAATCATTGTTTAAAACTTCAAAGGAGCATGCCTCTTTCTCTGTCACACACACACATACATCAAAACAAAATCAAACCTGAGGTAGTCAAGTCTGTTCCGGTTCATAGCAACTCCACAGAACAGACTAGAGCTGCTCCACACAGTTTCCAAGGCTGTAATTTTTATTGAAGTGGATTGTCACACCCTTCTCCCACAAAACCATTGATGGGTTTGAAGTGCTAACCTTTCTATTAGTAGTTGAGCACTTACACACTGAGCCATCACACACATACCACAATTCAATGCTGTAAGTTCATCAGTAAAGCAAAGCTAGCTTAATAAACATTAAAAACAAAATTTAAAAAAATGCATGGAATTTTCCTAATATGGGATGGTATTGTAGATTTTTATAAAATGAAATAATTTTACTAGAGTTCTGATTAGAAAAAATATATGTATATGTCTTAGTGACTTTTTTTCATAAATTCTCAATGAATTGTTGACCCTGTAATTGATGCTTAAAACTACATACTGTTTAAAAACCCATTTATCATCAGACTTACTTATCATAAAATCTAATTTTCACATTAAGAGTTCCAGAAAATCTTAAAGGACTGATGTGAATGAAAGAACCCATCATATTTCATATTTTAACACCTAAGACATGTAAATCAATAAAATGATTTGAATCTCTATGAACCCCAACTCTAAGAGAATGTCTACCAAAGCCAAAGACCTTTCAAATTACACATATCCTTTTTTTTTTTTTTTTTTTTTAAGATTATTTTAGTGGAATGAAGCAAATGTTTGACTACTATGATGCTTGAGTATGTGTTTTAGTAATATCATTAGACTTTGGTAGATTATTTATTCTCTTGGTCTCAGTTTATTCCATGTAAAATGGAGGTCACCCTTCTCGATTTTATTGTTATGAAGATTAAATGAAATAGCACATGCAGTTTTCTAAGTAAATTACTGAACACATAATAGATATCCTGCAAATGTTAGCTCACTGTCCCATCTCCCCCATTAACATGAAGGACTACAAAGCATCTGACATCCAAAAAAAAAATTATGATTATCTTAGCTCTCTTTGTAGACTCAAGAAAATGGTCTAATAAAGAGGTTTAGTGACAAAATTAAGCACAATGGCCCCAGATTAGAAAGCTATTTATTGAACTAAATGTTGGATTCTTTGAAATGCAGAATGTTTTCATGCCTAAAATTTCTACTTTCATATACATTATACAGAATATGGTAACTCAGAATTTTAATACGATTATATACTAATATGTAAATCATAAAATGTGGTCAATATTTCTTTTCCCTACATGTTGCCTTGTTGTTGTTTTCTCCATCATCTTTTCTATAAAATGTTAAACTATTGTCCTAGATCACATAACTTCCAAAGTGCCGAGACTGTAACCTTAACTCTCAACCTTACATAATTGTTTCCCCAAATGATTTCTGAGGTGTACAGGTAACTCCTCAGTGACTCAAATATGTAGCCTCTTCCCATTTCTGACTAACATAGGAACATCGTAACATTGACCTTTATCTTGAGCTGTTCATTGTTGTTGTTGTTAAGTGCCATCAAGTCAGTTCCAACATAGCAACCCTGCATAGGGTTTCCAAGGAGTAGCTGATGAGCTTGAACAGCCAGTCTTGTGGTTCAAAGTGACTTTGCAGTCCTGTGCATTAGCCCACAGTGCCACTCCAGAATTGTTCACTATGTAGTATTGTTTTAACCAATGAGTTGTCAAATATTGACGTTATATTCTTTTTTTTTATTTGTTTGCTTAATCATAAGAATATACAAAGATGATGATAAAATAAATCATCAGGAATGTGTCAAGAAGTATCTTTCCTAAAAACCAAAGAACAGCTTGTGTTAGGACACCATAGGTGCAAAGTGAATGAAAGAATAGTGAAAGGAGAGCAAATTTTGTGGTGTTGTGGGTTAATGTGCTGGACTGCAAGGTCAGTTTGAAATGCAAGGTGAGTAGTGCAGGCTCCCCAGACACTCCTCAGAAAACCTATACAGGGTCGTTATGAGTTAGAACCAACTGGATGACAGTTAACAACAACAATAAGTAGAAAAATGATTTTTTGTCGTAATACAAAGGACAAATGAATCCTGATGTAGCCAGCAATGGCACCAAGACAATTATGTAAGAAGTATAGCTCTAAGCCAAAGTTTCTTATTGATATTAAGACAGGGTAAGTGTGATGGGAAACAGTGAAGTGGGAAGTGATAGTATTTGATATGTCTTTTAAAAGGGTTACTTTATTGTATGCAGAATGATATTTATGGGGCAAAAATAGAAGCAGGGACACAAAATTAGAAGACTATTACAATAGACATGTGAGAGGTGACTAGACTTTGGATTAAGGTGGTATCAGAGGAGGTGATAATATGAGGGTTGGTGAAAAAGTATTGCAACATAATCATTGAAACCATTACTAAACAAGAATATCAAAATGTAAAGCTGTTGTTTCTCAACATATCCTCTCTCTAGGTCTATAAACTTATGAGGGTAGTGTGTCTGTCTGTTTAACCATTCTCTGTAGTATTTTGTCCTCAACATGGCATTGTTAACAAAACAATTTTTTGATAAAGGAAATGAGGGTAAATTGCTACAATTTGATGACCTTGACCTATACTCATCGAGGTAGTAACTCTAAATACCAACAGAGAGGGAAGGAATCTTCACATCAAATATCAATGCTATCCCCTCACCAATGCTATTCACATCAAATACCAATGCTACACAGGGTAGAGAGGTATGGGCAACTTAGACATGGGCTACCTAAAAGGAGGGGTGATAAAGGCACAAAGTGACTGGCTTACAGGGTTTCAAGGGGGAGTTTAGTTTAGTTTAAAAATGTATGAGGAAAAAATAGCCCACTGCATAGTTTTCATCTTTTCTAGATGGTCTGGTGAAAAGAGATGGGGATAAGATTCTTATAATTCAATAGTGTGTAATAGTTATCAAGATTAATTGCGACTATCAAAATTGTAAAGGTAGAAGTTTTGCATCAAAACCGGGGGAGTAGTAAGGGTGGGGCTTAATAAAAAATGAAGGAATAGTAAGTGTGGGGCTTGTTTAAATATTAAGGCCACAGATAAAACACTAAACATGTCCAAGAAGCAAAAGCAGATGACCATATCAGCACATGTCCAGAAATAAGATAAAATGCCTGAGACAAATGACCTAGAGGTTGACCTCAACTACATTCTGGAAGGAGGGCAGGCCTTGGAAGTATTTGAGAAGAAATTCAGAAAAATGATTATAAAATGTTTCAAAACGCTTTCTAATGGAGTTGTAAAATAATGGAAAACGTCAGGAAAGCACTATAGGAACAATCAAAGAAGATAGATACAGCATTGGAAACAATTCAAAACCTACAGAAAGAGGTTCAAATGATCAAGAATAGAAAATTAGAAATAGACAATACACTGAAAGGGTAAAGGAGTAGAATAGAAGTGATGGAAGGCACAACAAGTGAGCAGGAAGACAAATCTCTCAATAACACTAAGATAGAAGAGCAAACAGAAAAAAGGATAAAAAAAATCTGACAAAGGTCTAAAATTCATGTTGGACAATATGAAGAGGAATAACTTAAGATTTATTGGCATTCCAGAACAGGAAGAACCACACAAGTCCACAGAGGAAATAGTTGAAAAACTGCTGGAAGAAAATTTCCCTAACACCCTGAAAAGTGAAAAGATAAACATTTAAGAAGCTCAATGAACCCCAGGAAGGATAGACCCCAAAAGAAAATCACTGGGAAGCAGGACTTAGTGTCATCTAGGATGGAGTTGCAGTGAGGTTCTCTATCAGCAATATCACAGAATACCAGGCAGAGCAGATTCAGGGCAGAGCTCCAGAACTCAGAACCACATAGATAGGAATATTTAAAAGTTTGAAGGCTTAAAGCTAGTGGAACTTGTAGCGAAAATAAGAAATCATGTACTTTTGATTCTGCTGGCCTCGGCGGCCAAGAGCCAACAACTTAGGTGAGACCAAATATCAAGACCAAGTTGGGGAGAAGACACACCATGGAAAAATGCCGCAGGAACCTCAGAGCAAAGGTGGACAGTACACTTTGTAGGTTTTGCTTTGTTTTGATTTTCTTTTCTTTTTTTTTTTTTTTGATATCTGTTCATTGGCCCCACAATGTTTGCACATCCCCATTCAGGTGACTATAGGGGATGCCTCAGTGAGTGGACACCTACTACCATCACCACTGGTGGGTTCTTCTGCCATGCATGCACATAGATACTCTCAGTCCAAGAGCCGGCCCTGAACAGTTTTGTTTTTGTTTTTTTAATATGGTAAAGGTCAGAACAAAGGGGTGGAGAAGGAAAGAGAGTTTAAAAATAAAACAGGCCAAAAATTAAATTAAATCCTGAGGTACAGCATAACAGCCAACTGTGGCATCTTGAAATCTCTCAGACGGCCTTGAAGGCAAGAAGATGAAAGAGGGCATTAAAATCATACTCATATTAGGCTAGATATTTTTTTCTTCTTCTTCTTCTCTCCCTCTCCTTTTTTTTGTGATTATAGACTACAGTATACAGTCTAGTTTTTAATTGTTGTTGTTTTGGTGTATTTTTTGCTTTATTTATTTTTTTTGCTGTTTCTGTTTTGCTGTTTTATGCTCCCCCTTCTACATTTTGGGGACTCTTTCTCTCCTTATATTACCCAACAAGAGACAGCAACTGCTGCTGTATAATCAAGCTACAATAACACTCTATAATATACCAAAATCCAGGCAAGAACCAATACCAACTGTCATACACATGGGAGGCAGACAACAGCTGTGAAAGTTACTCTGAGTTAAGCAATAACAAGAGTGAAAAGGGAAGCCCACAACCTGATCACATCTCCCTGGAAGCAATCAGAAAGCATAAAAAATACCAAAACACATACTCAATAATCAAAACATTCCAGGCTAAACAGAAGCTAAGGTATTTTTCCAAAGCCAACCCTGCACTACAAAACATCCTAAAGGTAGTTCTGTGAATTGTGAACCAACAAGAACAGACAACAACCAGAGATTGATATACGTGGCAGTACCTCCCAGAATTAAATTGACAGAAGGAAGAGTCAAGAACAGAAGAAAATTCAGAGAATCTGGGAGGTCAGTGTATGATCAAAAGAATTACAATGTAAAAGAAGGTGAAAACGTAGGAACAGAGATCCAGATGGTAAGAAGGTAAGGTAGATTACAGGATAAAATAGACTGCACTAAATGGAGGGAAAAGTTAATGGACTATAAGATAACTTCAAAGAAAATTAACACTTCACAACATACCAAGAAAATGAAAATACAAGAAAAACATGGAAACATTAAAACTATGAGGAAACTTACAAGAAAGAATGCAAAAAGCATGAACTCAGCAAAGGAAGACACACTGAACAAAGAAAGCAGCAACGCCACAAGAAAACAAACATAATGGCAGTAGTTAATACATTTGTTGTTGTTGTTGTTGTTAGGTGCCATCGAGTTGATACCAACCGTTAGCACACTTATGCACACCAGAACAAAACACTTTCCAATCCTGGTTCAACCTCATTACTTGATTCCATATGCTTGATTCCATTAATGCTGCCACTTCGCCAATCCATCTTATTGGGGGTCTTCCTCTCTTTCTCTATCCCTCCACCTACCAAACATGATATCCTTCTCCAGAGACTGGTCCCTCCTGACAATATGTCCAAAGTATGAGAGACAAACTTTGGCCATCTTGGCCTCCAAGGAGCACTCTGGGTGCACTTCTTCCCAAATGGATCTATTGGTTCTTTTGGCAGCCCAAGGCATTTCAATAATTTTCCCCAACACTGTAACTCAAAGGCATCAATTCTTCTACAGTCTTCTTTATTCTCTGTCCAGCTTTCACATGCATATGAGGTTATTGAAAACACCATGGCTTGGGTCAGGTGCACGTTAGTCCTCAAGCTGACATCTTTTCTCTTCAACACTTTAAAAAGTTCGTGTGCACCAGATTTGCCTAATGCAATATGTCTTTTGATCTCTTGACTGCTGCTTCCATGAGTGTTGATAGTTGATCCAAGAAGAATGAAGTCCTTGACAACTTCAATCTTTTCTCCTTTGATAAGAATGTTGTTTATTGGTCCAGTGGTGAGGATTTTTGTTTTCTTGACAATGAGATGCAATCCATACCGAAGGCTGTGTTCTTTGATCTTCATCAGTAAATGTTTCAAGTTCTCTTCACTTTTAGCAAGCAAGGTTGTATCATCTGCATATCACAGGTTTTTCATGAGTCTTCCTCCAACCCTGATGCCACATTTTTCTTCATAGAACCCAGATTCTCAGATTATTTGCTCAGCATACAGGTTGAATGAGTATGGTGAAAGAATACAACCTTGTTGCACACTTTCCTTAATTTAAAAACATTCAGCGTTCTCATGTTCTGTTCGGACAACTGCCTTTTCGTTCATGTACAGATTCCTCATGAGCACAATTAAGTGTTCCTGAACGCTCATACTTCACAATGTTGTCCATAGCTGGTCATGATCCACACAATCAAAAGTCTTGCGTAGTCAGTAAAGCATAGATAAACATCTTTCTGATATTCTCTGCTTCCAACCAAGATCCATCAGACATCAGCAATGATATTTCTTGTTCCACAGCCTCTTCTGAATCTGGCTTGAACCTCTGGAAGTTCTCTGTCAATGTATGATTGTAGCTGTTTCTGTATTACCTTGAGCAAAAGTTTAGTCGCATGGGATGTCAAAGAGATTTTCTGATGATTTCCTCATTTCGTTGGGTCTCCTCTCTTTGGAATGGGCACAAATATGGATCTCTTCCAATGAGTTATCTAGATAGTTGTCTTCCAAATTTCTTGGCAGAGATGAGTGAGTGCCTACTGTGCTGCCTCACTTTCTTGAAAGATTTAAATTTTTATTCCATCAATTCCTGGTGCCTTGTTCTTTGCCAATTCCTTCAATGTACCTTGGACTTCATCCTTCAGTATCAATGGTTCTTGATCATATACTGCCTCTTGAAATGGTTGAACATGAACCATTTCCTTTTAGTACAGTGACTCTGTGTATTCATTCCATCTTCTCTTGATGTTTTCTGTACCGTTCAATAATTTGCCCAGAAAATCTTTCAATAACGAAAGTCGATGCTTGAATTTTTTTCTTCAGTTCCCCCAGCTTGAGCAATACTGAACGTGTTCTTCCTTTTTGGTATTCTGATTCCAAATCTTTGCACATTTTATTGTAATATTTGGTTTTATCTTCTCGAGCTGATTTTTGAAATTTTCTGTTCAGCTCTTAGACCTCCTCATTTCTTCTGTTTGCTTTAGCATCTCTACTCTGGAGAGCAAGTTTCAGTGTCTCTTCTGACATTGATTTTGACCTTTTCCTTCTTTCTTCTCTTCTCAGTGACTTTCTGCTTTCTTTATGTATGATATTCTTGATGTCATCCCACAACTCTTCTGATCTTTGGTCTTTAGTATTTAATGTATTAAATCTGTTCTTCAGTTTATGTCTAAATTCAGGTGGGATACATTCAATGTCATATTTTGGCTCTTGTGGACTTGTTTTCATTTTCTTCAGCTTCAATTTGAATTTGCATAGAGTAATTGATGGTCTGTTCCACAATCTGCTCCTGGCCTTGTTTTCACTGATGATATGGAGCTTTTCCATCTTCTCTTTCCATAGATGTAGTCAATTTGATTTCTGTGTGTTCCATTTGGTGAGGCCCATGTGTATAGTCATCTCTTATGCTATCTAAAGAAGATATTTGAAATGAATAAATCATTGATTTTGCAGAATATATATGATCATGCATTCTCCAGCATAATTTCTATCACCAAGGCCATATTTTCCAACTACTGATCCTTCTTCTTTGCTCCCAGCCTTTGCAATCCAATCACCAGTAATGATCAATACATCTTTATTGCATGTTTGATCAATTTCAGACTGAAGAAGTTGGTAGAATTCTTCTATTTCATCCTCACTGGCTTTAGTGGTTGGAACATAAATTTCAATAATAGTGGTATTAACTCAGCTTCCCTGTAGGCTCATGGATATTATCCTATCACAGACAGTGTTGTACCTCGTGAGTGATCTGGATATGTTCTTTTTGACAATGAATGCAAAACCATTCCTTTTCAATTTGTCATTCCTTGCATAGTAAACCATGTGGTTGTTAGATTCAAAATGGCCAATACCAGTCCATTTCAGTTCACTAATACCTAAGATATCAATGTTTGTGCGTTTCATTTTATTTTTGACAACTTCCAATTTTCCCAGATTCATACTTCATATATTCCATGTTCCGATTTTCAATGGATGTTTACAGCTGTTTCTCTTTATTTTGAGTTGTGCCCCATTAGCAAATGAAGGTCCCGAGGGTTTTTCTCCCATGAGCTTTACTCCATTCATTTTGTCACATGGGGAAGTGATAGTCTCTTCAACAGATGGTGCTGGAAGAACTGGAAAATGATATGCCAAAGATTGAGAAAAGACCTTCACCTCACACTTTATACAAACAACAACTCAACATGGGTTAAAGACCTAAATGTGAATCCCAGAATTATGAAGGCCATCAATGAAAAAATAGGGACAAATGTGAGGGCACTAATTCAATGAATACACAGACTACCAAACATTTTGAAAACCACACAAACAAAAGTAGGCAAAATAGATGAGTGGGACATACTAAAACTTACAAACTTATGTGCATCAAAAGACTTCACCGGCAGAATAAAAAGGGAACTCTCAGAATGGAAAAAATAAATATTTTGCAATGACACATCAGACAAGAGACTTGTTTCTAAAATATATAGGAGACCACAACACCTCTATATGAAAAAGACAAATAACTCAACTAAAAAATGGGCACAGGGGAGTGATTAACTTTTCATTCTAAGAGCAGAGGTCCCTGGGACTATCAGTGGAGAAGAGCGGAGAGCAGGACCCTACCCAGGGAAGCAGTGATGACTGGGACGGAAGTGGAGGTGATGGTGTGGAGAGATGGAACAGCTGGGGACTCGAGATCCAGAGAAGGAGAGGAATTGTGTGCTGATGACCAGGGCCGGGGGGGG
>NW_006408543.1:26130030-26133991 GCF_000296735.1 Chrysochloris asiatica | reverse complement strand
CAAGGATAAAAAAAGTAGAGGACAATAAATGCTGGCGGGGATGTGGCGAGACTGGGACACTCCTGCATTGCTGGTGGGACTGCAAAATGGTCCAGCCTCTCTGGAAAGCAATATGGCGCCTCCTAAGAAGGTTGGGAATAGAAATACCTTATGGTTCAGCAATTCCTCTACTTGGTATTTACCCACAAGAAATATGAGCCATAACACAAGTAGATATATGCATACCAAAGTTCATAGCAGCACTATTTACAATAGCAAAAATATGGAGACAGCCTATCAACTGAAGAACAGGTAAACAAACTGTGGTACATACATACAATGGAATATTATGCTACCTTGAAGAATAATAAGGAAGCTGCCAGCCACTACATAACATGGATGAACCTTGAGGACATTATGTAGAGTGAAATTAGTCACAAAAGTAGAAATACTGCATAGGACCACTACTGTAAAAGACTAAGAAAAAGAACCCATACTAAGGGGGGGGGGCTCTTTGCTGATTGCCGGGATGTGGGGGTGGGGATGGAGGAGAAGGTGGAGCACAGGGTAAGGAATAGACACAGAATAGTTCCTGTGCTAGGGAGGGGGGCAATACACAAGAAGGGGGAGGGAAATGGAAGAACAAAATGGGCTTGAAAGCAATAATGCATGTTTGCATGGGCTAAGTGCAACAGAGGTAAATAATGATATATGCACAATCTTGGAACAGCAGGACTCTGGGATACAGTGATTGAGACATGGTTAGAATGGGGAAAAGGTGGCTAATAATGTTAGGATGCTTGGCTGTTTTTGAATCTTAGTTTCCCTTGCATACCATTATAAAATAGACACTTGAGGATGAGAGAAAGAAATAGCCAGAATTATCACCATAGAAAGCTTGTAAGTCTGTCTTCTGCCTATAACTGACTGGAACCTAAAATGGGGCTACAACGTGCCCAATGAAGGAGGCTTCCTGTGGAGCCTCTGCATTACATAATACTATAGTTGGAATCCTGAACAGCATCAAGAATCTTTTGAGGTGGGAAATTTTCATTTGAAAGGACAAGCAGACCAGCATGGAGGGGCTATAAGAACAGAAGATTCTTCTTGAAAGAAAGACCAACAGTAAAAATACAAAACAATATAGACAGTCCAACTGATTATTATAAGAACAAGCAAGTTGCTCACCCAGGAGACATCAAGCCAAGCGATCTGTTCTCCTTAGGGCAAACCCCCTTCTAATACTAACACTCAATGGGAATACACACTCTGATTGGTGACCATGTTCGTCACTGATAAGGGAAAGTAAGGGAAAAACAGCAATGAAGCTAAGCCCTACAATATTCAATCGACTCCTGTGAACCCAGGTGGATACTTGGTTGGCCAGCAGTATGACAGTGACATAGCCACAGAGGACTAGAGTGGAGAATGAAGCATCCAGCTGATAAGAAGAGAGGGCATATGCATAAGAACACCCACACTTGCAGATAATACCCACTTGACTTGGTTTCAATGACTGGATGATCAGAGCTCAACTAGAAGAAGAAAGAAGAGGGATAAAAAAGAGTAATCTGATACAATTTGATGAATTTGACCTATACCTATGGATGCAGTAGCTCAAAAGAAGAAACAAATCTTTACTGCGAAGATCATTCCCACCCCCTCCATACACAGAGTAGACAGGGATGGGAAACTTGGACATTGGTTACCCAACATAGGGGAGCTATACAAGCAAGAAGTGACTGGCTTACAAACTTTGAAGAGGGTACCTGTATCCAGAGGGCATGGATGAAGATAGAATCTCCACTAAGTAGTATCCAATCTGTCTAGCCAGGGCTGATGAAAGGAAATGTGTATAGGTCTCTTTTGATAAAATAATGAATAATTGTTATCAAGACTGATTATGAGGGTTTGAAATGTAAAGGTAGACGTTTTGGAGCAAAAGGGGGAGATTCTAGGAGTGGAGGTCCCTGGACCATCAAGGGAGAAGAGTAGAGAGTGGGACCCTACCCAGAGAAGCAGTGACTCCAGAAATTAAGGCAGAGATGATGACATGGAGAGATGGAGCAACTGGGGACTTTAGACCTCGAGAGGGAGAGGGGCTGTTTGCTGATGACCTGGTGGCAGGCTTGCAGGCTGTACCCTTTGGTTGGTTGATGATGCATGCAGGGGACTGTAACCATGGCAATGAAATGACATATGATAGGTTGAATGTGAAGCTAATGTTCTCCCATGTAAACTATCTCATAATTCACAATAAAACATTAAAAAAAGAAAAGAAAATCACCGAGACATATCATAACCAAGCTCTCCAAAATCAAAGATAAGGAGAGAATCCTGAAAACATCTAAGGAAAAGAGAAGTGTTATGTACAAATGCAAGCAAGTCAGATTAAGCTCAGATCACTCAACAGAAACCATGCATGCAAGGCAATGGGGACACATATATAAAACTCTGAAAGAAAGAAAGAAAAAAAGTGTCAGCCAAGAATACTTTATCCAGCAAAGCTATCAATTAAATATGACAGTGTGATAAAAACATTCCAGGATAAACAGAAGCTAAGGGATTTTTCCAAATCAACCCTGTGCTACAAAACACCCTAAAGGGAGTTCTGTGGACTGAGCACCAACTGAACAGACAACAACCAGAGATTGACATACATGGCAGCACCTCTCAGAACTAAATCAACAGAAGAAGAGTTGAGAAAAGAACAAAACTATAAGAACAAACTCAGAGAATCTGGGAGGTTAGTCTATGATCAAAACAATTACAATGTAAAAGAATGTAAACACATCGGAACAGAGATCCAGATGGTGAGAAGGTCAGGTAGATTACAGGATAAAAATGGGGGTGTAGTTAATCTTACAGTCCAGAAACAAAGGACTTTAGGACCATCAAGTAAGTGAAGCACAATCAGAATGCAAGACTTTATCCAGAGAAGCAGTGATACCAGAGACAGAGGCAGAGATGGGGACATGGAGAGAGGGAGCAGCTGATGACTCTAGATTCATGGAAGAGAGGGACTAAGAGATGGCAGCCAAGAGGCAGACTTGAAGAATATGCCCTTTGGTGGTGTAAATTGTTATATATGCCTGAGTGTTTAAAA
Organism: Chrysochloris asiatica; assembly: GCF_000296735.1. Classification (NCBI taxonomy): domain Eukaryota; kingdom Metazoa; phylum Chordata; class Mammalia; order Afrosoricida; family Chrysochloridae; genus Chrysochloris; species Chrysochloris asiatica. Next base: position 26,130,906 of record NW_006408543.1, on the reverse strand, counting down.
AAAAAAAAAAAAGTTAAAGTGACTAGATGGAAATACTGTTAACTGATGGTTCAAAGAGGGGATTATAATCATTGTAATGAAACAAGGTGTATGATTTGTTGAATATAAAACTGATGATCTGCCCTGTAAAATTTCACTCAATCCACAATAAAAACTAAAAAAAAAAACCAGCATGTGGCATTGTTAGCATCTTAGGGACACAAACAATTTTCCTTTTAAATGTTCTTTGAGTTTTGGGAACAAAAGGATTTCTGAAATGGTGAGACTGTTGGGTGGGTGGTGTTAGATTTCCTAGCGAAACTCACAAAGGTCAATCCTTGTTATCCACAAAAAAAAGAAATGGACAAATGAGCAGGTGAATTACTGTGACAGAAAAAACATTCCTCAATGTGATTTATCTGGCTTTTTCTCAACAATCCAGTTTTCAGTAACTTACAACTTTGTAATAAGTCCCCATGATTTGTCCTTTATTCTTTGAGAAAAATCTATCAAGATTGTTGTTGTTGTTGTCAGGTGCCATCCAGTCGGAACCAACTCATAGCGACCCCATACACAGCAGAACGAAACAATGTCCAATCCTGGGCCAACCTCACTACCGCCACCACACTTGACGCCATCAATGATGTCATCTGGCTGATCCATCTCGTTGGGGGTCTTCCTCTTTTTCTCTGACCCTCCGCCTTACCTATCATGAAATCCTTCTCCAGAGATTGTTCTCTCCGGACAATGTGTCCAATGTATGAGAGACGAAGCCTAGCCATCTTGGCCTCCAAGGAGCACTCTGGGTGCACTTCTTCCAAAACAGATCTATTGGTTCTTTTGGCAGTCCATGGCACTTTCAGTATTCTCCTCCAACACCACAACTCAAAGGCATCA
>NW_006408543.1:26127132-26129818 GCF_000296735.1 Chrysochloris asiatica | reverse complement strand
TGAGTGTTGATAGTTGATCCAAGAAGAATGAAGTCCTTGACAACCTCAATCTCTTCTATCAAGATTATCCTGTTGGAATCCCACAAAACAGTAATATCCTGAGTTGACCTCTCTGCTTTCAATTAACTGGCTTAGCAGGTCCACTCAGAAGTCACTTTTTGATTGGATCTTGCTCTCTGGCTTATATTGATAAATCCAGATTTTGTTACTGTTTATGATTTATTCCACAAAATCATCTTCATTAGTTTTGATCTTGCTTAAACTTCTGATGGAAAGATCAGCTTTTTTGAGCTAGTTTATCTTTGTGCAACGCTTTTGGCACCTATCCAGTTGAAACTTTGCTGACAGCAAAGAGTTCCATTATAGCTGAGAATGCTGAGTCATGTAAAATCCTGATTTCAGTTGCTATCACATCAATGATACTTCTACAGTACTCTTCCACCAGTTTCTGACTTTAGCCACAATTTCTTCATTCGTTCAGATTCATAGTCTTCCCTAAAATGACACATTTTTGAGGTCTTCTCAAACTTTAAAATGGTTGATTCATCTAAAAACTGATATTTTATGTGGAATAGCATTCCTTGAAACCTGTTGCAAAACTTCAGCGATTTGGGACAAAATCCATTTGAGTTTTGTTTACATTTTTATATAAACCCTTACAATAAACTGAATTATTTGATATTTCTCTTACAGTCACGGCTTTGTAATTCCCAGCAAGCTACTTTTTCCCGATGGATTTAGGTAAAGAAGTTGGGGCAGGATGTTGATAGGATTATGTGATTCACTTGTGATTGATTGTTGACAGGGTTAATAGTGATTGTAAAAACTTGGAAATCTAAAAAGGGGCTTGGTCAATTTTGCCATCCAGCTGGGTATTAAATGAGCCATTTTGGTGATTTGAGTGGGTGGTGTGTTCATTTTCTTAACTAGCTAAGGTCAGACTCTGGCTCTTGGGACTGAAATTGGCAGCCTGATCTGATTTGTCAGTTTCCATAGCCTTGGAATCCTAATGATTATAAGTTGAAATTATGCAAACTGTGATGGTAGTAAGAATAATTTCTACCAAATAATAATGCATTTTGTTCACTGGCCAGAAAATGCAACTTGGCAGGAGAATCCTCCAAACTGATGTCTGAACTGTAGATTTGTGACTTGCCAGACTCCACAACCATGAGAGTCATTTCCTTGATTGTGCATGATTTCTGTGGAATGTTGTGGCGAACTGCAGATCCCTGAGGTGTGTGGAAGAAAATTGAGGAGAGGAATAGTGGTTGATATCAAGGATTGTGGAGTGGTATAGCACTTTACAGGCACCTTGGTGTAGCACTGTGGGATAAAGCACTGGACTGCAATGGTTCAACCTCACCAGCTGTTCCTCAGAAACCCTATGCATGGTCACTATGGGTCAGAACCTACTGAAGGGGACTTAACAACAACAGCAACAACAAATGAGACTAAGGAGTCCTGGTGTGGCTCTGTGGGTTAATGTACCAGACTACAAAGCCTTTTGAACTGCAAGGTTGGTGGTTCAAGCTCACCAACTAGCTCCTCAGAAACTCTATACAGGGCTGCTATGGATCAGAATTGACTCAACGACACTTAACAACAAATAACACAACAAGAGTAAGACAAGTGTGTTACTGAGAGAACTTGTTGGAAGCCATCCACTATTTGTAGAAGCATATCTAAACATGTTTTGTTTATAACAAACACATGTACAAACTAGAACCCTAGTAGCAATATTTGCATCTACATAAGTGTTACATATGATATATATTTTGAAGGTAAGACCAACAAGATCTATTACATATTGAAGGTGATGTGAAAAAAGAAGAGTCAAGGGTGACTCCAAGATTTGGGCCCTTAACTGCTGAGGAAATGGTAATGATATTTGTTGAGATTTTGTTGTTTGTTACAATCAAGTGGGATTCAACTTATGGTGACTTTAAGTAATACAGAAAATAAAAATTCCCCATTCTTGTATTATCTTCATGATTGTTTGTTGCTTGAGCCTGCTTTTTGTGTCAGCACATATTATCCATGTTGTTATTGTTGGAGGCCATCAAGTCAATTCTGATTCATTGTGACTGTCTGCACAACAGAACAAACACTGCCCAATCCTTTGCCATCTTTATTATTGTCATGCTTGACCCCATTGCTACTGCCACTGTGCCAATTCATCTTGGTGGATTTCCCTAGTTTTGTTAGCTCACGTTACCAAACATGATGTCCTATTCTAACTATTGTTCTTTCTTTATGATGTGTCCAACATAAATGAGCCAAAGTCAGCACAAATGGAAGTGTAGATTTGGAAAGAAAAATCAAGAGCTGCATGTAGGACTTGTTGCATTTCAGATGATAAGCGAACACTAAAACAAAGATGTCATGGAGACAATGGAAGTATGAGTCTAATATTCAAAAGAGAGTCTTAAGTTGAAGGTAGACATTTATGAGACAGCAAAATATTGATAATATTTGAAGCCATGAGACTATATGAAATCACCTAGGGAGTGAATGCAAAACAAACAGAATTCATTGTTGGATCCCATAATTTTCTGATTTATAAGTTGACATCTATAAGTCAGAAAATTATGGGATCCAACAAAGGATACTGAAAAGGAGTGGGATCATAGCAAAACCATGATGGGTGGTATTTTTAAAATTAAGTGAAGAAAATAATAAACTA
>NW_006408543.1:26123404-26124597 GCF_000296735.1 Chrysochloris asiatica | reverse complement strand
TATATATATATATATACTAGGTCTGTTGAAATGCAAATTTGGCGGTTCAAGCTCTTCAGCCTTTTCTTGGAAACACTATACAGGGTCGCTATGGGTTGGAACCGTCTTGATGGCACTTAACAACAGCTCATATATATTTGTATATCCCACAGATATATGAGTTTGACAGAGGATATTTGTACATGTGTAACCAAAGGGAGTCCAGGTGTCATGCTGCAGGCTAAAGCACTGGAGCACAAGGTCAGTTTGTACTACAAAGTCAGCAGTTCAAACTTATGAACTTCTTCTTGGAAACCCTATACAGTGTCGCTATGAGTCAGAACCAACTCAATAGCACTTAACAACAACCACAGCTAGGAAGTGGAATACCTGTTGTTACATGGAGGGGACTGCATTCATTGAGATGAAACAAAGTGTATGATTTTTAAAACTGATGATCTTGTTTGTAAATCTTCATTTAATTCACAATAAAAAGCTTTTAAAATAGAATACAGAAGAAATGTGACAGAAGAAATGTGACAGTGGAAGCACAGATCACAAAAAAAGTTGATCAATCATAATTCCAGTGAAGCTGTCTTTCAAGATGCTTATGAGCAACAAACTCAAATTGTGTTGCCTTATTTTCTGCATTTTTCGAGATAAGATATATTTAAGGCAACTTCAAGTTCTGAAATTTCTTGTCTCAAAATGAAATTCATTTACAATTTATGTATAAATACCACATCCAAACACCGAATCTAGTACCATCAAGTCAATTCCAACTCACAGCAACCCTATACAGGGTTTCCAAGGCTGTGAAACTTTATGTTATCAGAAAGTGTCATCTTTCTCCCATGGATTGCCTAGTGGGTTGAACTGCTGACCTTTAAGTTAATAGTCTAATACTAATCCTACAGTGCTACTGGGGCTATATATACATATTTAGTTACATTAACCACCATTTATCTGTCAGTCTGTCTTACTCTGGTGGCTTGTGTGGTGCTATGATTCTGGAAGCTATGCCATGGGTATTGTAAATATTGGCAGGGTTACCCATGGTATCAGGTTTCAGCTGATCTTCCAGACAAAGACAGACTAGGAAGAAGGAGATATGGATTATTATGAATATTTACACACTAAAACACTTATGAACAGCAGTGGAACATTGTTAGTACCAAATTATTCAATATTGAACCTGATTAAGAGCACCAGAA
>NW_006408543.1:26109893-26122964 GCF_000296735.1 Chrysochloris asiatica | reverse complement strand
GAGGTTATTGAAAATGCCATGGCTTAGGTCAGGTGCACCTTAGTCCCTAAACTGACATCCTTGCTCTTCAACACTTCAAAGAGCTCTAGTACAATAGAATTGCCTAAATGCATTATGTCATTTAGTTTCTTGACTGCTGCTTCCATGAGTGTTGATGATTGATCCGAGCAAAATAAAATCTTGATTTCAATCTTTGCTCTATTTATATGGATGTTGTGAATTGGTCCAGTGGTAAGAATTTTTGTTTTCTTTACATTGAGGTGCAACCCATTTCGAAGGCTGTGGTCTTTGATCTTCTTCAGTTAAGTGTTTTAAGTCCTCTTCACATTCAGCAAGCAAGGTACTATCATCTGAATAGATCAGTTTGTTAATGAATCTCCCTCCAATCCTGATGCCACATTTTTCTTCATATAACTCTGGAACACACCTTTCCTAATTTTAAACTATTCAGCGGTCCCTTGTTCTGTTTGAACATATGCCTCTCGGTTTATGTACAGGTTCCTCATGAACACAATTAAGTGTTCTGGAATACTCATACTTCATAATGTTGTCCATAGCTTGTCATGATCCACACAATCAAAAGTCTTTGCATAGTCAATAAAGCACAGGTAAAGATCTTTCTGGCATCCTCTGCTTTCAGCCAAGATCCATCTGACATCAGCAATGATATCCCTCATTTCACAGCCTTGTCTGAATCTGGCTTGAACCTCTGGCAGTTATCTGTCAGTGTACGTTTGCAACGGCTTTTGTAAAATTTTACTTGTGTGCAGTATTAATGATTTTGATTTTGTCCAATGACTTCTGCTTTCTGTTGGGTCACCTCTCTCTGAAATATTGAAACAATGCTCCAAATTCCTCATGATTATTCACCATGCTGGGTTGTCATTCCATGGCTGTTCAATGCAGTGTGTTTTTTTCATGGACTTTAGAGCCAAACTGTCTGTGTTCGTATCGTCTGTGTGATCCTTTGTGATCATGTGAAAATTACCTAATAGCTGTGCTTTGGTTTCTTCCCCTGTAAAACAGAACTACTAATATTACTGCAGGAGTTCTAGTGTGGCACTGTAGGATAAGTACTGGACTGCTAGCCACAAGGTCAGTGGTTCAAACCCACCAGTCACTCCTTGGAAACCCAACACTGTATCTCTATGAGTCAGAATTGACTCACCAGCACTTGACAACAATAATATTAATACATATAAAACACTAGAGTGTTTATTGTTGTTGCTAAGTGTCCTCAAGTTAGTTCCAACTCATAGCCACCCTGTCTAGACTTTCCAAGACTTTAAATATTTGCAGGAGCAGAAAGCCTCATCTTTCTCTAGTAGAGAGGCTGGTGAGCATGAACCACTGACCTTGTGGTTCACAGTTCAGTGCTTATCATATGGTTATTCAAATTAGCATATTATATTCAGAGTTATTTGTTATTCACATTTGACTGTAGATAGACTGTAGTTTGGGACTTTATAGCCCAGTAGTGTAGAGAGTTACATCTTTTTCTTTCATTTTAGAAGTGGAGCACAGATGCATCTTACAGTGACCAAATGTTTAGACATCTTCTATTTGTTTCAGGACTGACTTTACCATATCTAGATAGCCACCATTTCCATGGCATGCCAGACCCTGCAATCTAATCACATTCTAAATTGAAATGCAATTTGCTTGTGTTCTGGATGTGATGAGTCTACCCAAGGGGTTGATTAGTTTCTTTGAGGTTGACAATTAGCCCTCTTACTGTTTTCACCAGTTTCGCATACCTTTCAGCAGATGTGCATTCCAAATAAAAGCAGAATGCCAGCTATGAAGGCAGCACAACTTGTCTAGTCTCTAAAACATAAACAAAATAGAAATTCTTCAGCTGCCATTGTGTGAGGTCAAACTCATTGTTTCTCTCGAAACCAACTAGTCAACCAGCACCCAGAATAAATGATAAAGCATATAACTAATTTTAAGAAACATAAGTATTCAAAATTCTTATGAATATCTTCCTTTAGTAACTTAAAATGTATTATGTTTCAGCTTGGGTTTGTTACTGTCTGAGCAAAGAAACCTTAAAAATTTGCTCAATTTTGTAATTTAACTTCCTTTATGTTAATATTATGGGTTCCTGGTGTGGTGTTGTGGTTTTGTGCATTGGACTGTAAAATGTGTGTGAACATCAAAGTCGGTGGTTCAAGCTCACCAGCCATTCCTTATGCACTGGAATCCACTCAATGGCACTTAACAACAACCTTCATATTATGAAAAATGACATCTAGACTTTACCGTAGACTACTTTTCAGAGCACTCCAACTTTATTATTTTTTTTTAAATGTGTACACAAATAATATTTCAACTTCAGTTAAATTATTATAACATTATTATAACAAGGAATTACATATTTACAGGCACTAAATTACTGGCTTCCCTAATCTAGTTCTCTAATAAACAACAACGATATTGGACTTCTTTGGATGCAGACAGAAATTTATTTTAAATCAATATTTTTGTAGACTTTTATTTTCTTTTATCAGCAGATACTGCATATATTATTTTTGAGTTAATTGTTCTTTTTTCAAACTTAGTGTAACCAACATATATTGTTGTCATTTTTAGGTGCTTTCAAGTTGATTTCAACTCATAGGGACTTGATGCACAATAAAGTGCACCGCTGCCAATTCCTGGGCCACCCTCATAATTGTTTTGCTTAATCTATTGCTAGTACTGGGACAATCCCTCACAGTAGGGGTCTTCTACATTTTCACTGACCCTCCACTTTATCAAGTATAAAGTCCTTCTCCAGGGACTAGTCCCTCCTGATAATATGTCTGACATATGGGAGACAAAGTCTCACCATTCCAACTTCCAACGAACAGTGTGATTGTTTGTTCTTCTGCCAGGCTGTCGTACTATTAATAGTCTTCTCCAATATCATAATTCAAATGTACTGATTCATCTATGGCCCAACTTTCTTATAGATTTGAGGTGACTGAAAATACCTTGGACCAGGTGTACCTTCGTGCTCAAACTGATACCTTTGCTCTTGAACATTTTAAAGAGAACTTGTATAGCAGATTTGCCTCGTGTAATACGTTTAATTTCTTGACCACTGCTTCTGTTAATGTTGATTGTGGATATAAGAAGATTTTTGACAACTTCAATCTTTTCTCTGTTTATCATAATGTTATTTATTGGTGTAGCAGTGAGGATTTTTGTTTTTCTTCTATTGAGATACAATTCTTACTGAAGGTTGTCTTTCTTCTTCATCAGTAAATATTTTAAATCCTTTTAGCTTCGAACAAGAAAGGTTGTATTATCTCTATATAGCAGGTGGTTAATGAGTCTTTGTCCATTTCTGATGCCACATTCTTCTTCATATAATCCATCTTCTTGTACTACTTGTTCAGCATACAGATTAAGTAAATATGGTGAAAAGATACAACCCTGCTACACACCTTTCCTGATTTTGTATCATGCATTACCACTTGTGTTCAAATAACTTCCTCTTGGTCAAGTACAGGTTCCTTACGAGCCTGTTGTTCTGGAATTAAGTATTCTGGAATAGTCATTCTTTCCAATATTATCCATAGTTTATCAGAATCTGTACAGCTGAAAACCTTTGCATAGTAAATTAAGTGCAAATAAATATTTTTCTAGTATTCTCTGCTTTCAGCCAAAATCTATTTAATGTTAGCAGTGCTTTCTGTAGTCCTATGTCCACTTCTGAATTCAGCTTGAATTTCTGGCAATTCCTTGTAGGTGCACTGTTGCAACCATTTTAAAATTATCTTCAAAAAAAATTTTACTTGCATGTTCTTATAGTGATATTGTTCAATAATTGCTATATTCCATTGGATCACATCTCTTTGGAATGGGCAGATATATGGATCTTTTCCAGTATGTTGGCTGCCTAACTGTCTTCCAAATTTCTTAACATAATTGAGTGAGAATTTCCAATGATGCATCAGTTTGCTGAAAGATTTCAATTAGTAGTCCATCAATTCCTGGTGACTTGTTCTTTGCCAATGCCTTCAGTACATCTTGGACTTCTTCCTTCAGTATCATTGGCTCTTGATCATATGCCACCTCTTGAAGTGGTTGAACATTGATCATTTATTTTTGTACGGTGACTCTGTGTATTCCTTCCATCTTCTTTTGATGCTTTCTATATCATTCAATATTTTGCCCATGGAATACTTCAATATTGCTAGTCAAGGCTAGACCTTTTTTCTTCAGTTCTTACAGGTTGAGAAATGATGAATGTGTTCTTCCCTTTTGTTTTCCAACTCCAGTTCTTTGGACACTTCATTATAATAATTTGACTTGTCTTCTCAAGTTTCCTTTTGAAATGTTCTGTTACACTTTTTTACTTCCTTATGTCCTTTATTTGCTTTAGCTTCTCTGTGCTCCATACCTGGTCAACTCTTTTATTTCTTTCTTGTCTTTTTAATGACTTTTTGCTTTCTTCCTGTATGCTGTTAATGATGCTATCCTACATAGCTTCTAGTCTTCGGTCACTAGCATCTAAAGTATCAAATTTGTTCTTGAGATGCTCTCTAAATTCAGGTGTGATATGTTTAAGGTCATATTTTGCCTCTCATGAACTAGTTTTAAATATCTTCAATTTCTTGCATATGAGTATTGATGATCTGCTCCACAGTCTGCCCCTGGCTAATAGCTTTGAACTTTTTCACTATCTGTTCCCACTGATATAGTCAGCTTAATTGCTGTGCAATCCACTTATTGAGGTCCATGTATATACTAACATTTTTTTGTTGTTTAAGAAGAGTATTTGCAATGAGTAAGTTTTTGGTTTTACACAATTCTGTCATTCAATCTCCAGCATCATTTCTGTCACCAAGACCATATTTTTGTACTAGGGTTTCTTCCTTTTTGTTTCCAACCTTTGTATTCTACTCTCCAGTAATTTAGCAATGCATCTTGATTGGATGTTTGTTTAATTTCAGACTGGAGTTGCTAGAATTATTCATTGTCATCATCACAAAAGTGGTTAGTGCATACATTTGCATAATAGTGGTATTAAATGGTCTTCCTTTTAAGTGTATTGATATACAGACACTATTGTCCTTCAAGATAGATCTTGAAAATGTTCTTTTTGATGATCAATATGACATCATTCTTCTTGAATTTGTTGTTCCCTGCATAGTAAACTATATGATTGTGAGATTCAAAATGGCCCATAACAGTCCACTTCAGCTCATTAATGCCTAGGTTATTAATCATTATGCATTCCATTTCATTTTTGACAACTTCCCATTTTCCTAGATTCATATTTGTAGATGTTTCTCCTTATTTTGAGTTGTGCCCCATTTGCAGATGTGCATCCAAAAAGCAGGTCAGTACAGTCAACTCCAGCTAGGTCATTATTGTCAACTCAGCTTTGAGGAGTCAGCTTTTCTGCAGTCATATTTTGAGTGCTTTCCAACCTGAGGGTCTCATGTTCTAGCACTATATCTGACAATGTTCTGCTGTTATTAAAAATATATTAATTTTTTGTTACTGTTCCATCAGTGTTTCACTGCTAATTGAAAGGTTTTCAATGGCTAACTTTTAATAAGATCAGCACTGAATTTCAAACCCCAGGACAGGTAGTTCAAACCCACCAGCTTCTCCTCGGAAACACTATAGAGTGAGTGAGCATTGAATCAGAAATGAGTTTATACTATGAGTCAGAACTGACTTTATAGTACTAAACAACAACAAAAAACATTCAGAAGTAGTCTGTCTGTCCTTCTAAGTTTGTCTTAATCTGGAGGGTCTGTTGAAACCTGTCCAGCATGGGTGACCTTGCTGGTAATTAAAATACCATGGCATAGCTTCCAGCATGACAGTAACTTGCATGATACCACAGTATGACAAGCTGACAGACAAGTGGTCAAAAATATACTAAACAAAAGCAAATATTAAATGCAATCATGTAACATACCCTGTTAGACATATGGAGATACCAGTTTGAATGAAACATGAACTCTGCCTTCTGGATGCTTGTGTTCTCATTAGAGAGGTTGTTGTACTGAAATATAAACATACCTCATTTTATTGCACTTCAGTTTATTGCATTTTGCAGATAACTGTGTTTTTTAGATATTAAAGCTTTGTGCCAACCCTGCAGTTGAGTCTGTTGCCACCATTTTTCCAATCTAATGTACTCACTTTGTATTCCTTATGTCTCCTTTTGGTAATTCTCACATTATTTCAAACTATGGCATAATGATATTACATATTGAATACACAGTAGAATAGTATAGACATAACTTTTATATATACTAGGAAGCCAAAAAATGTTCTCTATTTTTGTGGTCCAGAACTGACAAGATCTTCAATGTGTGCCCGTAGAAGGCAGTAGGAAAATTTCTAAATGAAATACAAGCATATGACTGAACAGTAATTGAGTAAATTTCTGACTCAGCAAATTTGCAACGAAAACTCTACTCTGATTTCTATGAGAAAGGAAGAGTAGAATGTTTATACAAATACTGCCATGCCATGCACTCCTTTTGCATAAAACTACCGGTTGCCATAGAATCACTTCTGACTTCTGACCACCCTATATGTGTCAAGTAGAATCATGCTCCACAGGATTTTCAGTGACTGGTTTTTGGAAGTCAACCTCCGGGCCTTGCTTTTGTTTTGTTTTTTTTTAAACTTTTTATTGTGAATTCAGTGAAGGTTTGCAGAGCAGATCATCAATTTTATATTCAACCAATCATACACTTCATTTCATCTCAATGACTGCAATCCCTCAGTAATATATCACTTATCCTACTTCCTCCCTATGTTTCTTGTTTCCATACATCCTTCTTTCCTAACCCTTCTCAACTTTGTCCTCAGATAAATGCTGCCCTTTTTGTTTTTGATAAGTTGACTATTCTATGATGTTGTTGTCTCCCATCCATTGCTTGGTTGAAGACTGAGCCACAAAGGTGAGTTTCATTCTAAACCTGAAGGGTGAACAACGGTAATTGTCTCTGAGTCCTAACAATCTCTATCTGATTAGTTAGCCTGGTCATTTTTATGATTTTGAGTTTTGTTCCTTATTTTCTCTCACTCTTCCCTGGACCTTCCAGTGTGATCCCTTTCAGAGAAGGTGGTAGTGACAGGTAGGTACTATACAGTTATAATGATATCAGAGTCATGAAGACTGATGTTCATGTGATCAATTAGTCCACTGGGCTAATTGTTTAGGAGAATCTTCTATTTTATCATTCTTCTTTCCTCCCAACAGGGAGAGTTGCTCCTTAAATGGTCACTCATAAGCTTTTAAGAACCCAGTTCTATTCACCATATTTTGACATTCATTGGCCTTGTTTTAATTTTCTTTAGCTTCGGCTTGAATTTGCATATGAGCAATTGATGGACTGTTCCACAGTTTTGGCTGAGGATATGGAGCTTTTCCACTGTCTCTTCCCAAAGACATAGTCAGTTTGATTTCTTTGTATTCCATCTGGTGAGGTCCATGTGCATAGTCAGTCAACTTTTATGTTCTTTATAAAAGGTATTTGAAATGAACAAATCATTGGTTGTGCAAAATTCTGTCATGTTATCTCCAGCATCATTTCTATATTCAAGGCCATATTTTTCCAATCACTGATCCTTCCTCTTTGTCCCCAACCTTTGTATTCCAATTGCCAGTAATTATCAATACATCTTGATTGCATGTTTGATCAATTCCAGACTGAAGACGTTAGTAGAAATCTCCAATTTCATCATGTCTGGCTTTAGTGGTTGGTGTGTAAATTTGAATAATAGTGGTATTAACTGATCCTTCTTGTAGACAGATGGATATTATCCTATTACGGACAGGGTTGTAGTTTATGATAGATCTTGAAATGTTCTTTTTGATGATTAATGTGATGTCATTCCTCTTCAATTTGTCATTCCTGGCATAGTAAACCATGTGATTGTCAGATTCAAAATGACCAATATCAGTTCCTTTCAGCTCACTAATACCTAGGATATCAATGTTTATGGGTTCCATTTCATTTTTGACAATCTCCAGCTTTCCTAAATTCTTATTTTGTACATTTCATGTTCCAATTATTGATGGATATATACAGCTGCTTCTCTTCATTTTGAGTTGTGCCCCATTAGCAAATGAAGGTGCCAAGGGCTTTCCAAACAACTGTACTTGGAGGGGGCAACTTTTTTCCAGTCAAATTTTGAGTCCTTTCCAATCTGAGGGTCTCATCTTTTGCCGCTATATCTGACAATATTCTGGTGTTCTTCATTATGTTTCAATACTTAGTAATCTGGTGCTGACAGTGTTCCACTGCTGTTCATAAGATTTTCAAAAACTAATATTCAGAAGTAGTCTGTCTCACCTTCTTCCTAGTTTTTCTTTGTTTGGAAGTTCATCTGAAACCTGTCCACCATGGGTGACCCTGCTGATATTTAAAATACCAGTGGTAGAGCCTCCAGCCTCACAGCAACTCACAAGCCACCACAGTATGCAAAATTGACAGACTAGGGATGGTTATCTACCTATAGATCACTTTTATTGAAGGATTGTGTATGTAATAGTATTTACTTGTGTTGCCTGTAGTTCTTGCCTTGTTCCTAGTGTTCTCCCGTGCCTCCATCATTCTTTTGCCAAGATTCTTCTTATTGTACATTACATCAGACCTTCCTTGTTGGGGCTTCTTCATGTTCTTGGATAGCTAACCTCTCAGTTAGCAACTGAGTGCATTAATCATTTTCATTAGCCAGAGACTTCTTTTCACATGATAGACCTACAATAAACACTTGTGGAAAATAGAAAAAAAAAAAAAAGCAAGGAAAGGAGTAGCAACATTACAAGGTAAAATTTAAAAAAAAAAAAGAGAAAGTGTTAATGGAAAACCAAGCTTCAGGTTGTTGTTGTTGTTTATTATTTGTTGTTAAGTAACATTAAGTATGTTCTGACTCATAGAGACCATGTATAGTGTTTCTGAGAAGTTGGTGGGTTTGAACCACCAACTGTATTATTTGCAGTCAAGTGCTTATCCTACAGCACCACACCAGGAGTCCTGTTTATGATTATAATAAATTATTTTCACTAATTATAATATTTCAAGCTATTTTATTTGCTTGGTTCAAATGAAATTTTCTCCTAGAATCATATGATTCCTTTGCATTTGGGTCATGGAAATTTTCACTGAGGCCAGCATCCTATATCAAAATGTCTCCCTTGTCGGCCTGCAGCCCTCAGTTCCCTATGCAGATAGCACTTATTCCATGCCTTGGCCTGCTTACACTTTCATGTGGTTAATAACTGGCTCAATCATCCCTCAGGACATACGAGCAATTTTTTCCCACCTGTTCATTCATTCTACATTTTTTTTCTTTTAAAATATTTCAGCAAATCATAAGGAGCCCTGCTGTATTGGTTAAGTGTGTGACTGCCAGCTGAAATGCCAGTGGTTCAAATTCACCAGCTGCTCCACTGGAGGAAAATGTGGCAGTCTACATTCATTGAGAATAGTCTTGAAAACCTTATGGGGCGGCTCTACTCTATCCTGCAGGATTATGTCATTGTGAATCAGATCGACTCAGTGGCAACGGGTTTGGGTAAATCATCCTTAGAGCTCTTATTGGCCTTCCGAAGCTTCCTTGAAACCTTTACATGCTTGGTATATCTTTGATTCAAGGCTTACTCAATTTTTGCATTGCGTCTAACACTTCTAATTAGAGCATATAAAATGCTTTTATGATTCCGGAGACATAGTGACCAAAATAAACAAAGGCACAAACAAAAAAGCTTAAATTTAAGTATCCTGACTCAGCCCCAGCTATAGTGTTCTGTAGACTTTACCAGTGTCTATAGGTCAGCACAGCCTGAATGGTCTACTCACTTCCAGTTTTACCTTCAGTGAGGTTTTAGGAGGTATCTTTACTTCTCAGAAGTCATTTGGCCTAGCTCTAATTAATACTTTACCTAATCTCCTCGTAATACCTCTAATTGTTCACAAACCGGCAATTTCATCAACACTCTGCTAACAGGCAAAGTTTTTTGTTCCTCTCTACATTTCTGTGCTCTGACACAGTGAGAACTTAGGCAAGTATGTCCCAATTGCTTTGTTTCCATGTAATTTAACAGCAAGACATTATTTTCTCATAAGAGGTGATTTGAATTTTTACTGCTAATGAATAAATTAACTAAAAAAGGTTAATCTGCCTACATGTTTATGAAACATTATGCAAATCGCTCTCCAAAAGGTTTAATGGTAATTGAAAGCAATTGAAAATCATGGTACATTTCCCCCAATTTTCATTTATTTTTTTAAAAGTATACAGATTACACAGATTCTTACAGTTTACAGATGTGTATGTAAAGGGAAAGTTGAGCAGCTTTGACATCATCTCGGATTGAGGTACATTCATGAAAACAGACAGGGTCTCCGTTTTTTTTCAGGAAAGGCATTGACGTTGGTACTTAATTTCAAAGCAAAGCTGTAAATATGAAAAGAATAAATGTGATTAATATTATTACAGTGAGCAGCAAAGGAAGTCATTATGTTTCAATACCCATTGTAAAGCTTAACAAAATGGTTCTTGAATCAGGTTCAAATTATATGCAGTTTATGACCTGGTATTCTCTTTGAAGGAGTTTACGTGAATAGCACAGGTGCCAAAGATGAAAAGATGTGGATCACAAAGTTCTTAGGTGTCACATTTGTAAGGAATCTTTTGCCTGATTAGGGGCCTGTTTTCTCAGTCTTACTCTCCTTCTTCTGTGAGGATGGTGGTGGTGGTGGTGGTTATGTGCCGTGGAGTCGGAACCGACTCATAGCGACCCAGTACAGGGTTTCCAAGGCTTTAAATCTTTAAGGGAGCAGAAAGTCTCATCTTTCTCCAGCGGAACAGCTGTTAGTTTCGAACAGCTGTCTTTAAGGTTCGCAGCCCAATTCGTAACTGCTACGCTACCAGAGCTCCTTGCTATGAGGATGGACTAATCTAAAAACAGGTAAGAACATATTTAGAAAGAAAAATGTGTATGTGTGTGTATATGTTAAGTTGTGTTTGGAATATATTGTTGTTGTTAGCTGTTCTGACTCATAGTGACCCTATACAGTGTTGCCAAGTAGTGGCTGGTGAGTCTGAACCACTGACCTTGCTGTTCAAATTGACCTTACGGTCTACTGCTTATCCTACAGCACCACACTAGGACTCTGTGTTGGGAATTGTTGTTCAATGTTATCGAGTCGGTTCTGACTCATAGAGACCCTATATAGAGGGTTTCCAAGGAGAGGCTGGTGAGTTTGAACAGCTAACCTAGCAGTTAAAACTGACCTTGTGGTCCAGCACATTAACCCACAATGCCACATCAGATGTTGGGAATAGCAGAAGACATATAAGAGAGGTCTTCAGAAAGTTCTTGGAAAATATAATGAATTTTTCCATGAACCTTTTGAAACTCTTTATATTGGAGATTACATTCTAAAATTAAAAAAAAAAAAAAAAATCAGATCCTGAAATGCTATCTTTCTGAGAATCTTAAGGAGTAAATAAGTGACTGATAAGTCCTTGGGACAATTTCAATAAATAGTATATTTTGTAAGACGCTGAGGGAGATGGAAAATTTTGGCAATGGATAGTTGTAATGACTGAACAGCATGATTAGCAGTTAATGTCACTGACTTGTACAAGTGAAGATTGTTGAAATGGCAAATGTTTTGCTATGTATATATTTGCCCCTCCCTCACCAAAAAGAGACCACAATCGTTCTCAAACTATTTTGTTATTAGGAAATTTTTTATTTTGAAAAATGCCTGCGGAATATAGCCAGTGGTATGATGGTAAATGTTTCACGATGGGCTGTCCAGGAAAACAATAAAGTAAAATTCTGATTTGTAGCATTTGCTGATATCTGTAGCAAGAAACACTCCCAGCATACTCTACTTTATGGTTGCAAGATGAGCCTTGCTGAACTCAGTTATGCAAGAATACATTCACTCTCACAAGAGAATAAGAGTCACTCCAGGACACAACTGTGACCAGTCTGGAAGTTATAATGGAGAAACTTAATGTCATGTATTGACTTCTTTGATAATTTAAAACAACAACAACAACAACAACAACAACCATTTGCTATTGAGTTCATTATGACTTATGGTAGCCACATGGGTCAGAGTAAAGCTGCACTCCATAGTTTCCAATGGGTGATGTTTCAGATGTAGATCACCAGGTCTTTCTTCTGAGGTGCATCAGAATGAGCTTGAACCTCCAAACCTACAATATGTACGAGCCCCAAACAATCAAGGTTAATTAAATAATTTGAGAGATCTAGTACAAAGTTAAAAAAAAATAGACCCCTTTATTCAAAAAGCAAGAAAAAATATGTGTTGCAGATATTAAAATATGAAGGTGGTTTTTTTTTTTTTTTTTTTTCCTTTTTTGATAATCCTCTGGACATTTTAAAGTAGGTAGAACCAATTTGATTTAAAGAATTCCCATTTTTAGCATGAAAGAGAAGTCCTTGAAAATCTGCAAATAAAATTCCAGATGTGCTATCATATGCAGAGCACTGTACTGAGCAAATTCCAAAAAAAGAAAAAATACTGCTTTTTAAGAATTTAACTATGCAAATAAAATATGCAGACATCTCTAGCATCCTATGTAAGAAAACAAGGGGAAGCTCTAATGCACCAAAGAACATTGGTAAGAGAGACTTTGCTGCTTTGGGCATTTCTCTACGTTTTTATTTGCATTATTTCAATGGAAGGACAAATCTGGAATTGATTTATTACCGAGTAGTTGCTCATGGGTAACATAAGTTTTTTTTCCAGTAAAATCGTTATTACAATTGCCTTGTGAGCGGATGCTGGGTTTTTAACACTTGCAAAGCAACCAAGGAATATAAGACATGAGGCGAGAAAAATCTACAGCTGCTAGATTTCCAAAAGCAGCCCACATGCAATCATGGGCAGGTTATTACGTACCTCACTAGGGGAAGGGGAAGTAAGAGGAGTGTGAGGGTAACTTCTCCAAGTCTTCTGATACAGAAACTACTATTATAATCTACAGCAGATGAAGTAGCTCATATCCCCCACCACATGCCTTCCCAAAACATCTTCCAACAGTTGAAATTGCATT
>NW_006408543.1:26099579-26104700 GCF_000296735.1 Chrysochloris asiatica | reverse complement strand
GTTTGAAGATGCCAAAGACTGCATTTTGCTCAGATCAATATTTGGCACCCATGGAAGCAGAAGTCAAGAAATCTAAGGACATATTGTGTTAGGCAAATCTGCTGCACAAGAGATCTTTAAAGTGTTGAAGAGCAAATATGTCAATTTGAGGACTAAGGGATACCTGACCTAAATTATGGTATTTTCAGTAGCCTCATATGCATGTGAAAGTTGTGGAATGAATTAGGGATACTGTAGAAGAATTGAGGTGCTTGAGTTTTGGTGATGGAGGAGAATATTAAAAGTATCATGGGTGTCCAAGTGTCAGAGGCCAGGTGACTCAGCTTCCTGAGGGTTCTCTGTGTCCTGAGGCCTGCAGACTTCAGGCACCCACCTTCTACACTGCCATGATGTCCAAAAGGAAGGGCAGCTTGGTCAAAGGGGTGGTGAAGGAGGAGCCCAAGAGAGATCAGTGAGGTTGTCAGCCAAACCTGCTCCTGCAAAAGTGTAAACAAAGCCAAAAAGACAGCAAGAAAGGATAAATCTATAGACAAAAAGTGCAAGTAGAAGGTAAAAGGGGAGTCAAATTGAGAACAGACTGAAATGGCTAATCAAGAAACTAGAGATTTACCTGCTGAAAATGATGAAACTGACAATGAGAAGAGTCCCAACTCTGAGGAAGCAGGAGAAAATGAAGCCAAATCTGATTGTTTTCCTATCATGTCATTTCATTGGGTCCTGTATCTCTCTTCTTTTGCAATCCAGAGGAATATTTTATTAACTATATTGTAAAAGTGGTTACGAATTGGGCTGCTAGCCTCAAGGTCGGCAGTTCGAAACTACCAGCTGTTCCGTGGGAGAACTATGAGGCTTTCTGCTCCCGTGAAGATTTGTAGCCTCAGAAACCCTGTGTAGGGTCATTATGAGTCAGACCTGACTCTACAGTACTTAACAACAACAGCATATTGTAAATGTAGTCCTGGTGTGGCGCTGTGGGTTAATACACCAGACTGCAAAGCCATTTGAACTGCAAGGTAGGTGGTTCAAGCTCACCAGTCACCCCTCGGAAACCCTATACAGGTTCATTATGGGTCGGAATCAACACGACGGCACCAAACAACAACAACATATTGTAAATGCAAGTTTTTTAGTAACTCTAGAAACATTTTTTG
Source organism: Chrysochloris asiatica (assembly GCF_000296735.1). Classification (NCBI taxonomy): domain Eukaryota; kingdom Metazoa; phylum Chordata; class Mammalia; order Afrosoricida; family Chrysochloridae; genus Chrysochloris; species Chrysochloris asiatica. The sequence goes on along the minus strand of NW_006408543.1, from coordinate 26,103,549 downwards.
CAAAGGAGGAACTCTCACTTCATCCCATTTTTTAAGTGTAAATGTTTTTATTGAGAGGTGGAATCTTTTGCTGGTTGTTTATTTTTTGGTGCAATGAGAAATAGTGGGATGTTGACTTTGGTATGTTTTGGATATCTTAGGTGTCAACATTACATTGGGAGGGGTAAGATTTTTTATCCCATAATACAAAGCATATGTTAATGGCAAGTGGGAGTCACTGTCATGGATTTAGATGATTTGAACATTTTGAATTCTATTTCCATGCTGGTTTTTCATAGAATTGTTTCGTTCATCTTTGATCTGCCTGTCAGAGCTGTGTGCATTCTGTGACATCTCAGTCCCATTTTCCTCATAACACTGTTAAGTGCTTGAAAGGTTGAAAATTTGAGTGTGTAGTGTGAGCAGTTTTAAATTGTGAATTAGTAGGACTTATGACTAACAAGAGTTGAAGATACTGGTACTTGAAAATTTCGATTGCAAAAAAATTTTGGTACAAAGAAAAATATGCCTCAAAATTTAAATATAGAAAGTCACTGAAATTTAGAAAATAATTATCACTGCATGGCTTTAAGATTTTTGCTACGTACATTACAAGTTGTGTACAAATTGTTCACAATGTCTGTGTACTGACCCTTAAAACAAAGAATAAAATACCAGTTATTGCAAAATAAAAAGTAACAATGGGCTGCCAGAAGAACAAACAAATCTGTGTTGGAAGAAGTGCAGCCATTATGCTCCTTAGAAGCCAGGTTGGCGAGACTTCATCTCTCATACTTTGGACACATCAGAAGGGACCAGACCCTAGAGAAGGAAATCATGCTTGGTAAAGTGAAGGGTCAGCAAAAAAGAGGAAGCTCTCCAAGGAGATGAATTGTTACAGTGAGAGCAGCTGTGGTCTCAAGCGTAGCAACAGTTTTAAGATTGGCACAGGACCGGGTCATGTTTCATTCTGTTGTATATAAGGTCACTAGGCGGTAGTACTGACCCTATAGCACCTAACAACAATAACATATAAACATATATTGTTGTTGTTAGGTGCCATCAAGTTGGTACTGACTCATACCAACCTTATACACAGCAGAACGAACCACTGCCCAATCCTGGGCTAACCTTACTACTGTTGCCACACATGAGTCCATCAGTGCTGTCACTTGGCAAATCCATCTCACTGGGGGTCTTCCTCTTTTTCTCTGACCCTCCACCTTACCAAACATGATTTCCTTCTCCAGCGACTGCTCCCTCCTGACAATGTGGCCAAAGTATGAGATACGAAGTTTGGCCATCTTGGCCTTCAAGGAGCACTCTGGCTGCACTTTTTCCAAAATGGATCTATTGTTTCTTTTGGCAGCCCATGGCACTTTCAATATTCTCCTCCAACACCATAACTCAAATTCTTCTACGGTCTTCCTTATACACTGTCCAGCTTTCGCATGCATATGAGGATATTGAAAACACCATGGCTTGGGTCAGGTGCACCTTAGTCCTCAAGCTGACAATCTTTGTTTTTCAACACTTGAAAAAGTCCTTGTGCAATATATTTGCCTAATGTAATACGTCTTTTGATTTCTTGACTGCTGCTTCCATGAGTGTTGATAGTTGTTCCAAGAAGAATGAAGTTCTTGACAACTTCAATCTTTTCTCTGTTGATAAGAATGTTGTTTATTGGTCCAGTGGTGAGGATTTTTGTTTTCTTTACATTGAGATGTAATTCATACTGAAGGCTGTGCTCTTTGATTTTCATCAGTAAATGTTTTAAGTCCTATTCACATTCAGCAAGCAAGTATATGTATACATAAATACACATATGGAGCACTAGTCATACTGTAGGATAATCAATATACTGCTAATCACAGAGTCAGTGGTTCAAGCCCACCAGCTACTCTACTGGAGAAAGATGAGACTTTCTGTTCCCCCGAGCATTTACAGTCTTGAAACCCTTTACACGTTTGCTAGAAGTAGATACTGATTCGCCAACACCTAAGAAAAACAAGTTAGAGCAGAAATATGTTGCTGTTACACAGATTAATTGAAAGCGTATTATGTATTAGAACACAGAATTCCCAACTTTCTGGATAAAAGGCTTCTGGGTCATGCTGTTACTTTCTCTGAAAGGGAGCACATTTAGGAACAACACTTAATCTGGACATTCAAGCTATCATCAGTGTGCTCTGAAATATCTTGTTGTTGTTAAGTGCCATTGAGTCAGTTCCAACTCGTAGCAACCCTGTACAAGGTTTCTGAGGCTATAACTCTTTGTGGGAGCAGACAGCCAAATCTTTCTCCCACAAAGCTGCTGGTGGGGCTCGAACCACTGACCTTCTGGTTCATAGTCCAGTGCATATCATACAGAGCTATTGTATTCTCCTGCCCTGAAACTTAGAGCAGCTCAAATAGAGGAGGTGTTGTTGCTTCCTACAAAGTCAGTAATGAGCTGTTGTTTTTGCTGTGCTGTTGAATTGGATCTGAGTTTTAGAAACCTTATGTAGAGTTTCTGAGGAGCAGCTGGTGGGTTTGAATGCTGACTTTGTCATTAGCAGTCCAGTACTTATTCTATAGTGTCATGCCAGGATGCCAATAATGAACTAGACTTTTAAATGAAACCAAATTTTCAGTGGAAAATTGAGGCATAGAATTTGAATGCCTACTGAAAGAAAATTTGGTGAAAAATATGACAAATTGAACAAATTTCTTGTTTGCACACCTTTTGTTGTTAGCTGCCATGGAGTCAGATCTTCAGTCCCATGCACAACTAAACAAAGTGCTGTCTGATCCTGTCCCATCCCCATGATTGGTTGCATATCTGATTGCTTTGATCCATTGGATTTCCATTGACTCTGTTTCTGACATTGATCAGCAGGCTTTTCTTTCTAGCCCATTTGAATCTGAAAGCTCTGTTGAAACTGTTCAGCATCATACAAGCTTACAAATCACCAGAGACAGACAGGTAGCAGGTGCATATGAGGTAGTCTGGCTGGGAATTGAACCTGGGTCTCTTGTTTAGAAGGCAAGAATTCTACCCCGTAACTACTACTGATTTCTGTTTAGCTACCTATTTGTGTTAAATATCTTCAAGTCAGTTCTGACTCATACTGACCTTGTATAGGATTTCCAGAGAGCAGTTAATGAATTTGAACCACTAGCTGCCTCTTACTTATCCTACAGTGCCACACTTGATATTTATCTGTTGCTCTCAATGTATTATTTATATATACACATATTTAGCTTCAGAAGCCATGTTGGAGCAGTGGTTAAGCACTTGGCTGCTAACCCAAAAGGCACTGGTTTGAACCCACCAGCCACTTCACAGGAGAAACATGTGCCAGTCTGCTTCCATGAAGATTGCAGCCTTGCAAACCTGATTGGACAATTCTACTCTGACTTACAGAGTCACTGTGAATCAGAATCCACTCAACAGCAAAGGCTTTTGCTTGATATTTGTATACTTTTGGTGAAATAGTATAAACACTGGACTTCAAGGTCAGTTTGAACTTCAAGGTTGATGGTTTAAACTCACCAATCACTCCTCAGAAACTCTACACAGGGTAGCTATGAGTCGTAACTGACTTAATGGCACTTAAAAACAACAACAGCATCTTGCAAATATGTTCCATTCATGACTTGGAGAATTTTACCAATATGATAGATAAAAACATTGTACGCTCCAAATATCTTCTTGTTAAGTGCCAGTGAATCAGTTCTGACTAATTGCGACCCTCTATGGGGTTTCTGAGGAGCAGCGGATAGGTTTGAACTGCTGACTTTAAGGTTAGCAGTTCAGTGTTTATCCTGCAGCACCATACCAGGACCCCAGTATCCTATTGTTTTCATTCAGTATCATTGAGTCAGTTTAAACTCATAGTACCCTGTATAGGGTTCTCAAGGAGCAGCTGGTGGGTTTGGACTGAGAACCTTGCAGTTAACATCGGTTACAGCCCAGTGCTGATCCTGTAGAGCCACACCAGGAGTCCTC
>NW_006408543.1:26090827-26099479 GCF_000296735.1 Chrysochloris asiatica | reverse complement strand
AGCAAAGAAGCCAAAGGCTCAAATGTTAAAATAGCAGAGAAAATCATGTGGTTAAGTCAAAATAGTTTACAAAATTATACCATGAGGATGAGGGCAACCAATACAATATTCAGAAGAGATTGTTAGCTCAGCAGGGTTTTCTGAAACCTGAAAAGTAAAATTAAAAAAATAAAATTTTTAAATGTTGAAATACTTAAGAACTGAATAGTATGGTAGCAGAAGTACTGGACTGCTAACCACATGATCGGCAGTTCAAACCCATCAGCCTCTCATTGGAAATCCTCAACAGGATCTCTGTTAACAGAAACTAACTTGACTGCACTCAGCAACAACAACTATCTCAAGAGAATAAATGTTGCTTTCAGTGAAATAGAAAGATGGAAGTATCGTCAGAGCACTTCTTATTGTAATTTCTTTTGAGAGGTAGAATTGTGGTTTTAATTCCCAACTGAGAGGATGTCTCGAAATATTCATTATTTCCTGTTCAATTCTACATTCAAGTTGAAATACTCTATTAACCTTATATCACAAAGGTGTGTGTTTATGAAAAGTGTCTTTTATTTTGTTGATTTCCCAAACTGAAGTATGTCACGTAAGTATTTTGAAAGGTGTTTATCTTTCAACAAGGCTTTGCATTTGTTAAATCATGGTGGTCCCCAGACCCAAGCCATTCCAGTTTGGGGCTTTAATTTCATTTAACACAGTGAACAGTGAATGTGATGTTATAGAAAAGAGCAGACTGCATTCATGTCTTTGTAGCAAAATAAATTCCTTAAAATAATAGAAGTTTGATTTAAAAGAGAAAAAAATATGATTTTCCATATCTTTTCACTTTAATTTCTTTCTCTAACTCATAAAACCATGAACCAATTTGAATGTTTAGCTTCCCTTCTGGTTTGATTTCTTCCATGCCAACTGATGCCCAAGGGAATGTTTCACCTGGTGCTATAATGGGAAAGTTGGCAGACCTTAATATATCACTGCAATGTTTTTCTCAATTATATAATTTTTTCCTTGTGTTCTTTGGACAGATTTCAGATGGTCTTGACCATTACGTTTCTGTAAATGAATATTTTTTAGAAACATATTTTAAAATATCCTTGTAACCACAATTTAATAGCCTCATGATGGGCCCTATTATCAAAGTAGACAAGATTATATGTTATTAACTATATAGATATTATGTGTGGAGATGAAGCTGGTTGAAATTACTCGATACTGGTATGCAAGTTATAACAAACAATTAAAATTTCCATTCTCTGTCTACTTCTGAGCTCATTTGTTGAGGAAATTAAAACAGTAAGAATGACAATCATTGAAGGACAGAAGGAGAGACATCTAAGGAAATGTTAATCACTTATTTGAGATAGTATGGTGATCAGTGTATAATAGTCAATATGGACTTTATTCTTGGTTATTTTATATGTTATGCCTTATTGTATCATTTTGACATTCTCATTCTTGTTACTTACTATTTAACAAATATTTTATGCCTCCATATATTCCAGACAGCATCCAATTCTTAAGGGAGAGGAGACAATCAATAAGTAAACAGGACAGTTAACAATAATCTGTGACAAATGAGAAGAGAAATATGCACATGGTATGGAAATATAAAAGAAGAACAATTTGCCCAGACTTGGAAATAAAGAAAGAATGGTTCCCATCAGAGATGACAATAGTTTTGAATTCTGATGTATGAAGGACATTTAGGACTAATTGGCCTCAATTATTATGGGGAAGTTTTTAACCACATATGCCCCTTTGTGGTAAAATGAGTAGTTGTTTAATGGATGGATGGATGAGTATTGTGTAAAGCATTTCCTCATGTCTTCTGGAAGTCGATTTATTTTGGCCATGTCTGTCATGTATTGAATGTGTCCTCACAAAATATGTGTCAATATGTATCAACTTGCTTCTCAGGAGTTTGACACTTAGACAGTTTGTTGGTACTCATTCCCCCATGTTGTACTCTGATGTGATGAAGCACTCTTACTAAGGCCACGAGTCCTAATCTGATGTAAGCAGAGTTCTCCAGGTCTGATTCAGGAGCCTGAATCATCTTTTATCTTACAAGAGATATAAGGAGAAAGACATGGATCAAGAAAGGGGACATCAGTACCACTAAGTATGGTGAACCAGGAGAGGAATGTGTCCTTTACATCTGGGGTCCCTGTGCTGAGAACCACCTAGACTTAGGGGAAGACTGATGACAAGGCACATGTAGACCTCCAAGAATACTAGACAAACAGATTTGAAAGAGGACAAGGACCTCCCTCCATAGTTGACAGAAAAAAATAAAACAAAACAAAAACACATGATGATCTGAATCTGGACTTCTGGGATCCCAAACTGTGATAGTAAATTTCTGTTTATTAAAACCGTCCAGTTATAGTAATTTCATAAAACCTGTTGCTCAGAAGGGGAGGCTAGCAGGGCTTTGCTTCAAAATCCTTAGGGTCTGCACAGTGATCCACCAATAGGGATTGGCCAAAGATCCATAGTGCATCATTAACTGTTGTTGCCACTTGAATTAACTGGGTAATGTGGCCCAACTGCAGCTGAACCTTTTGCAAAGTCTTCTGTTGTTTTGGGACCCACTAAAAACTAGCACCTATTTTATTCACTTGATAAATAGGCTGGAGCAACATACTCAAGTGAGGGATATGTTGCTTCCAAAATCCAAAGAGGCCACCAAGCATTATGAGTCCTTTTTAATTGTGGGAGGGGTCCAATTCAACAACTTACCCTTCACTTTAATAGGAATATCTCAGCATGCCCCACACCGCTGAACCTCTAGAAATTCCCCTGAGTGGAAGGTGCCTGAATGTTTGGTTAATTTCCCAAACTCTGGCTTGCACATAGGAATGCCGGTGGCATAATGGGTTAAACATTGTACTGCAAGGTCAGTAGTTGGTATCCATCAGTCATTCCATCTAAGAAAGATGATGCTTTTTTGCTCCCTATAAGATTTACAGCCTTGGAATCCTATCCAGGGCCACTATGATTTAGAACCAACCCAACACTACACAACAACAAAAGCATGCAGCTGCTTTACCTGTAAATCTAGACTCATTGATTTTTTTTTTTTTTCCCTTACTAGGTCCAATCAGCATAATGTCATCAATGTAATAGAATAGTTTGATATTTTGTAGCAGGGAAAAGTGATCAAGGTCCCTGTGAACTAAATTCTGACATAGAGAGTACATATAGCATGGAGGTAGGATGGTAAAAGTGTATCATTGGCATTGCCTGCTGATGACAAACCACTTCTAATAATCCTTTGAAGCTGGAATTGAGAAAAATGCCTTTGTCAGATCAATAGCTTCATACCAGGTGGTGGTGTGCCATCAAGTCAGTTCCCACTTATATCACCCCTGTATAGGGTCTCTGATACTTTAATTTTTTACAAATAACCCAATATGCCACAAGGGCTCCTTTATAACAGATACCAGGAGATTATTTGCTCAGGCAATGAAACCACATCTGTAACAGCAGGTATAATTGGTTCACCACCTGGTTAAGTTTATGATAATCCACTGTCATTCTCCAAAATCCATCTGTTTTTTGCACAGGAGAGTTTAATGGGAGTGTGGTGAGAATCACCTCCCTAGCATCCTTCAAGTTCTTGAGAGTGGCATTGATTTCTGTAATCCCTCCAGGTATGTGGTATTGCTTTTAGTTTACTATTTTTCTAGGTAGAAGCAATTCTAAAAGCATCCACTTTTCCTACTGTGTTATTGTTGTTCAGTGTCAGTGAGTCAGTTTTGGTGAGTTTGAATCACTGACCTGATGGTTAACAGCCCTGTGCTTATACTACAGTGCCACACCAGGACTCCACCTGATCTACTGGAGCTGATATTTTTTCATATTAATATTGTCACTTCATGCCATGAATTAGAAGCACCCTTACCATCTTTACTCATGTAGGTAGAAAAAAATCAATTTAGAAAACTCATACTTACAATTCTATTTCTCTGGAACCACTCTCATTACCAAATGTGTTAGGATGGGTTTTCTAGAGAAGCAAAACCAGCAAAGAAGCTTTTATATGCATCTAGAAAGAGAGGTTTATGTCAAGGAAATGGCTCACATAGTTGTTGTTGTTAAGTGCTGTTAAGTCAATTCCAACTCACAGTGATTCTGTATAAGGTTTACAAGACTTTAAATCTGTGCAGAAAGAGAAAATCTCATCTTTCTCCTCTGCAGCAGTTGGTGAGCTCCAAACACCAAATGTGTCATTTGTAGTCCAGTGCTTACCATGGGAAAGTCCCAAGTATCTTGACCAGATGTCTAGCTGGAAGCTTCTGACTTACATAAAAGCTGGACAGATGAACCAACACCCATAGGTCAGACTGCAAGTTGGGCAGGCAAGACTGCAGGCTACTGATAACTAAAAGGACTAGCAGGCAAGAGAGCAGGTCTTTGGCTCAATTCCAAAGAACCAGAGGTTGGATGACAAACCATTTGCATGATTCAGACCCACTTGAAGCAAGCTAGCTTTGTTGCTCAATATATTGGAAGCAGGCCACACCCTGGAGGAAACTTCCTTTCAATGATTAACTGCTCATAGCAGATCTCATCCCGGGGGTTACTATATCTTAACTACCAAATCACCGAGAATCCTGGCCCAGTCAAGTGGACACAATACCTTAATTATCACACTTGGTATCAAAAAGTTTAAATAAAATTAAAATGTTTTCAATTAATGCCAAAAATAAACTCACAGAATAGTTTTATTCTTAGTACATTTTGAAGCTCTTCAGTCCCACTCTTTTGTGGAATTAGAAATATATACCAAAGCTAAATGATCCATTTCTTTTGAACTTTAAATGCATACACTAAAAGCATCTCACCTCTAATCCATATAATTTGGGTGTGTTTGTGTTATTAGAAGCTAACACTGAAACTTGCCCTCCAGTGTAGAGATGCTAAAGTATATGGAAGAAATGAGGAGGTACAAGAACTGAATAGAAGTTTTCAAAGATCAGCTTGAGAAGATAAAGCCAAATATTACAATAAAATGTGCAAAGATCTGGAATCAGAAAACCAGAAAGGAAGAACATGCTCAGCATTTCTCAAGCTGGGGGAACTGAAGAAAAAATTCAAGCCTCAACTTTTATTATTGAAAGATTCTCTGGGCAAATTATTGAATGATGCAGAAAGTATCAAAAGAAGATGGATGGAATACACAGAGTCACTGTACCAAAATGAAATGGTTAATGTTCAACTGTTTCAAGAAGTAGCATATGATCAAGAGACGATGATACTGAAGGAAGAAATCCAAGGTGAATTGAAGGAATTGTCAAAGAACAAGGCACCAGGAATTGATGGAATAAATATTGAAAAATTTGGAAGACAACTATCTGACTGACTGATTGGAAGAGATCCATATTTGTGCCCATTCGAAAGAGAGGTGACCCCATGGAATGTGGAAATCTTTGTACAATCTCTTTGATATCCCATGCAAGTAAAGTTTTACTAAAGGTAATACAGAAATGGCTCCAAGTATACATTGACAGAGAACTTACAGAGGTTCAAGCCAGATTCAGAAGAGGCCGAGGAACGAGGGATATCATTGCTGATGTCCGATGGATCATGGCTGAAAGTTGAGGATACCAGAAAGGTGTTTACCTGTGTTTTATTGACTACGCAAAGACTTTTGAATGTGTGGATCATGACATGCTATGCAATATTACAAAGTATGAGTATTCCTGAACACTTACTTATGCTCATGAGGAATCTGTACATGGACCAAGAAGCAGTTGTTCCAATAGAACATGAGAACACTGGATGGCTTAAAATTAAGAAAGGTGTGTGACAGGGTTGTATTCATTCACCATACTTATTCATCCTGTATGCTGAGCAAATAATCCAAGAAGCTGGGTTCTATGAAGAAAAATGTGGCATCAGAATTGGAGGAAGACTGATTAACAACCTGCAATGTGCAGATGATACAACATTGCTTGCTGAAATTGAAGAGGACTTAAAATATTTACTTATGAATATCAAAGAGCACAGCCTTCAGTATGGATTACATCTCAATGTACAGAAAACAAAAATCCTCACAACTGGCCCAATAAACAGCATTCTCCTTATCAATGGACAAAAGGTTGAAGTCATCAAAGACTTGGATCAACCATCAACACTCATGGAAGCAGGAGTCAAGAAATCAAATGATGTATTGCATTAGGCAAATCTGCTGCACAAGACCTTTTTAAAGTGTTGTGAAGCAAAGATGTCAGCTTGAGGACTAAGGTGCGCCTGACCCAAGCCATGGTATTTTCAATAACGTATGCATGTGAAAGCTGGACAGTGAATAAGGAAGACTGTAGAAGAATTGATACTTTTGAGTTATGGTGTTGGAGGAGGATATTGAAAGTGCCATAGGCTACCCATAGAACCAACAGATTTGTGTTGGAAGAACCCAGAGTGCTCCTTGGAGTCCAGGATGGCCAAACATTGTCTCTCATACTTCAGACATCTTATCAGGAAGGACGAGTCACTGGAGAAGGACATCATATTTAGTAAGGTGAACAGTCAGAGAAAAAGAGGAAGACCCCCAGCAAGATGGATTGGCCAAGTGCCAGCATCAATGGGTTCAAGCATGGCAACAATAGTGAGGTTGGCCCAGAATCAGGCAGTGTTTCATTCTGCTGTGCATAAGGTCGCTATTAGTTGGCACCGACTTGATGGCACCTAACAACAACAACAATTTTATCATTTGGAGTCTTGGTATGGTGCTGTAGGATAAGCACTGGACTGCTAACCACAACGTTGGCAGTTCAAACCCACCAGCTACTCCTTGGAAACCCTATATAGGGTCACTATGAGTTGGAACTGACTTGATTACACTTAACAACAATAACAACAATTGCATCAATTGCCCATTGATGCATTTTCCAATAAGAGATGTCTCCAAAGTCGTCACCACAATGCTATCTACATGTAAATGAAATTCTTACAGAACTACCCTTGCATGGAAGTTTATTTAGCTCATTTCACTTGAATTTTTCTCTTTCCTTGACGTTGGTTTGTGTTTTAGAGAAGAAAAAAAAAAGTTTTATATGGCAAATGATAACAGGAGAAATCAGGAGATGATACCTAGATTAATACTCATATCATATTTTCTAGATCTGGCTCTTTCTAAGTATTTCTAAAAACATCTAGGTCTTAAATACCTGTTAGCCACTTTAGTTCAGTCTTGAATTGTGTTTAACTGAATATGTGTGAAAAATGGAGTAGGGAAACAGCAAAAAAGCAAAACTGATGAGATTTCTATGGTCATAGAATGTTAACTCATTTGATTTTCTTGGAATTTCAGGCACAGAGCTTTTCCACACACATTGTTAAATGTTTCCCCTTGCTTATATTAGAAATGTCAGTTGGCTGAAACCCTTTGAGGGTATTCCATATGTGTACAATAAACATTGCTCCTCTAGGGTAGGGAATTTCACTGTATGATCAACAGCCTGTGGACTCCTGCATTGAACTTGAAAAGTCCTGGTTTGTCAAAGTGATTTCTCTACTCTGCAAGTGTATATGATCCAAATTTAATTTTTCTAAATTCTTTTTCTTTAGTTGTATATTACCCACATACGTTACCCATAGTCCTCATAGAGTAAGCGCCATGTCTCTAATTTTAATGAAAAGTAAGAGTTTAAATTGGAAAGGAAAAGCAGAGTCTGAACATCATTCCTGAGCCCTCTCTGAAAGAGCAAAAGACACAGGCCCAAGGATACACAATTACAAATGTTGAATTCCAAAAGCATTCTTTGCTGCTCTATGGAAACTCTTTACAAGGTCACTATGAGTCAGAACTGACTCAGTGGTACTCAATAACAACAACTCCAGTTGTTCCATGGTAAAATATTTTATTTCCATGAGGGAGGCCTGGGTTTGATTTCCAGTTAATGCACTGCATTTGCCACCATCACTCATCTCTCAGTCATAGTTTGTGTGTTGCTTTGATGCTGAGTAGTTTCAGGATAAATAGCAGGCTAATACAGACTCGTGGTGTGGTGCTGTAAGATAAGCACTAGACTGCTAACCATAAGATTGGAGGCTCAAATCTACCAGCAGCTCCTTGGAAACCCTATACAGGGTTTCTGTGATTCAGAACCAACTTGACAACACTTAACAACAGCAGCAACAATAATAGAGATTATGAAGAAATGCTTGATGATATCATCATGAATATCAGACCAGGAAAGGTCTATAGATCACAAAGGTTTGGTTCACAACCAGTTATGAGGATAGTGCAGGATCAAGCAGTGTACTGGTACACAGGATTACAACATCAGTTAACAATAACAACAGTTAGTTGTATAACATGGCATGTATGACATGGCAATATCTATTTATCTGTGCAAATATATACCGTAATCATTGTGCAGAAGGATGAAAAGATGATACACTAATGTGCATGTTATACATACAGTCACAAGTATATTCACATACATGATGTATTAATATTAGTTTTATAGCTCTTATTTATGATTTTGTGTTGAGATTTGTTCTCTGCATTCATTAGATTGTATTTTCTTGATAACTAGAACAGAAAATTACATATATATATATATTGTTGTTGTTAAGTGCCGTCGAGTCGGGTCCGACCCATAGCGACCCTGTACAGGGTTTCTGAGGGTGTAA
>NW_006408543.1:26074418-26090457 GCF_000296735.1 Chrysochloris asiatica | reverse complement strand
AGAGAGAGAGAGAGAGAAACAGAGAGATAGATGTGTGTGTGTATGTGTGTGTATGCATGTCTATACAGTGGTGGTTAAGTGCCATGAAGTTGATTTCAACTCATAGTGATGTTGTATAGTGAGGCTGTAAATCATTATAGGAGCAGAAAGTCTCATCTTTCTTCCATGGAATGACTGGTCCTTTCAAACTGCTGACCTTGAGGTTAGCAGTCTAACTCATAACTACTATGCTACCAGAGCATGTGTATGTGCATATTTATATATATTATTTCACTTGGAGTTCTAGGTATTGTAGAATATGCTCTGAACTTCTAGCCACAAGGTTGGGGTTTCAACCTACACAGAGTTACTATGAGTCAGAACCAACTTTACAGCACTTGACAACAACAACAATGGGCAAAATATTGATTGACACATAAAGCATCAAAAGAAGACCAAAGGAATACACACAGTCACTGTACCAAAAAGAACTGGTTGAAATTCAATTCAAAAGATAATATGTGATCACGAACCAATGGTATTGAAGCTGCATTGGCGAAAAGGAAGCCTCTTAGATTTGAAAGAATATCAACTGATCTGTATCAACACATGGATGCAGTGCTTGAACTAGTCACTAATATACAGGGTTTTAAAAAAGTTCATGGGAAAAAATTCCATCATATTTCAATTCCATTTTTCTGTGAAATTTTTGAAATCATCTTGTCTATGCTAAGAAATTTGGGAGACAGTTATCTGGCCAAACAACTTGAAGTATCAATATTTGTACCCATTCCAAAGAAAAGTGATCCTACAAAATACATGAAGTATTTATTGAACAATATTATTAATATCATATGCAAGTATGATTTTGCTGAAAAAAAATTGAAAAATAGTTAAGAGTAGTGCATCAGCAGGGAGCAGCCAGAAATTCAACCTGGATTCAGAAGAGGACATGGAATGAGAGATGGAACTGTTGAGAGCAGACAGATCTTAGATGAAAGCAGAGAATACTCCAAAGATGTTTACTTAAGTTTTATTGACAATGCAGTCATTCAATATGTAGATCATAAAAAAAATATGGATGACATTGTGAATAATAAAAATTATAGAAAAAATTATTTACATGCAGAATCTGTGACTAGACAAAGGAGTACTCATTTGACAAAACAAGGGCATACTATGTGACTTAACATTTAAAAATTTTTTAAAGTTGTGTCCTTTTACCATATTTATTCAATTTGTATTCTGAGCAAATAACTTGAGAACCTGGGCTATATGTAAAGAATGCAACATCAAGATTAGAGGCATACCATGCCTTTAGAATGTTTCTCTTCTTATGCTTGCCATATATATCAAGCATTTTGTCACTTACTAGCTGGTGTCAGGAAGAGTAAATATTTCCTTTTAGTGACCAATCTCAGATTGTCTCTAGTATCCTAGGGTTCTTTCTATGGAACTAAGAAGCAACAGCCCACCAAATTTCAGGAAGGAATCAGTTCTTGAGAAAGACAACCCATTTAGATATTCTGATACGGTGCAGGGACTACAAGAAGATAAAGAAAACAGTCCCCTTTTGTAATTGTAATTGATGCCTTGACTCTTCACAACAATTGTATCTGTTGTGAAGAAGCAAGGCATTTTCTATAGTTGAAAAGGAATGGATACTCCACTATGTTGGAAGAAATCAGGGCAGTCTCATTATGAGGTTTTGTTTTGTTTTGTTTTCAGCCTAATGTGTGTATGTTTGCAAAATGAACTGGCATTCACTGAAGATATTTTATTTCTCCCCATTGATAAGGTTCAAAAATCATTACCTATGGGGAGAACATTATCTATGGAGAGAAATAAAACATTTTCAGTTAATACTATATTAACTAGTTGATTTTACAAGCATGTACACATTAGGATAAAATGACACTGTAAACTCTTTGAAAGAGTCCTGGTGCAGTACTATAGGACAACCACTAAACTGATAACCACAGCATCATTAGTTCATACCCACCAAATTCTCCTGGACTATATGTAAAGAACGCAGCATCAAGATTAGAGGCTTATCATGCCATGAGAATGCTATACAGGGTCCCTGTGAGTGTGAACCAACTCAATGGCACTTAACTAAAACAACAAACTCCTTTATATCAGTTAATGAAGATATCCATTATCTTTACTGATTACCAAGCATTATAAACCTCCCACACTTTCCTTTTCAAAAGTACTAAGCCATTTAAGCTCTATTTGCTTTAATAATGCAAAGACCCCTGTGATGCTGAATGAATTTAAGGTAATAAGAGAAAGAGTGGTTAGCAAGTATATAACATTCTATTGTAATTTCTCAAGAAAGGAAATTGGCATGAACAAAACCATGAGAATTAAAATTATGGATGGTGTTCAATAAAGGAAGCATGCTCAGAGCATTTTACGTCCCTTAAAATCTAATAAATGAAGGATAACATCTCCTTGTTGTTTTTATTGTGATTTTAGGTCTGTTCCAATGCATAGCTACCCTTTGTGACCTATGTACAACACAACGAAACATTGCCTCATCCTGTAGTATCATCTCATAATCATTGCTATATTTGAGAGGAAGCTGTGATGTGCAAATGCACAACCTTTCTTGCTGAGAGGAAGAGGATTCAAACCACTTACTAATGAAGATCAAAGATTGCAGTCTTCATAAATACAACATACAGAAAACAGAAACTCTCATAACTCATCCAATAAGCAATACCAATTCTCCTGAACCCTAGTTATTCTGAGCATGAGATTATTATAGTCTATATTCTTAGGTTATTTGATATCTTTTTAATCTGAGTCCTGATGTGGCACTATGGAATACACAATAGACTGCTCACCAAAAGGTTGGCGGTTCAAATCCACCAGCTGCTCCATAGAATCCCTGTACAGGGTCACTATGACTCAATGGTAGTTAACAAGAGCAACAACAATCTGAGTATAATAAACAGGGTAGGTTGAAGCGTGTCTTCAAGATTAGAGAAGTTTACTTGTGAGTTGGAATCAACAGCAAGTTTCATCTACTGATCTGAATCATGATTGAGTGGATGGTGGTTTGAAAAGAAGAATTTCCCAGCTTTTATGGTATATGTTGCATTCATAGTAGACACTCAAGAAACACCTGGATAATGATTTATAAGTATACCTTATATGTTCTGGGAAATTGGCTGATTGGTTTATTTTTAAATATGCTAAGTAAATATTTGAAACAATTATAGTTAATTATATATAATCAACGCAATATTGTTTGCTTTTAAAAGAAGTATGTGTGATCTTAAAAAAAAAAAAAAAAATATATATATATATACTGTATATGGAATACCAAAAACATGGGCATTTATAATGATGGAATGGGAAATGGTTAGAACATTTGATTTTAACTCTAAAGGTCAAATGACTCATCACACATTGAATTCATCACATATGTATTTGCTGTTTTTGTTGTTAGTTGATATCAAGTTGGCTCTGAATCATGGTGACCTTATTTGTAACAAAATGAAACGATCCCATATTCTTTGCTGTCTTCATTATGGTTGGTATGTTTGAGTCCGTTGTTACGGTGACTATGTCAATTTATCACATTGAGGACTTTGCTTATATTTTTCTGATCCTCTGCTTTGTCAAACATGACATTCTTTTCTAGAGATTAGTCTTTCCTAATATGTCCAAAGAAAATGAGGTTACGCCTTGCTATTCATCCTAAGAAAAATTCTGGATTTATTGTTTTCTAAGACTGATTTGTTTGTTCTTCTGCCAATATATGATATATTTAATATTCCTTACAAACACCTTAGTTTGAATGCATTAATTCTCCTCTTTTCCTTTATTGCTACTTTTGTTTGTGTAATTTTCCAAATGTTTGGTAGTCTGTGTATGCCCTGTATTAGAACCCTCACATTTGTCCCTATGTTTACATTGATGGCCTTTGTAATTCTGGGATTCACATTTAAATCTTTAATCCATGCTGGGTTGTTTTTTGTATAAGGCTTAAGGTAAAGGTCTTGTTTCAGTCTTGCATATCCCTTTCCAATTCTGCCAGCACCATCTGTTGAAGAAATTATCTCCTCTGCATGCAGTATACTAAGGTACATTGTCGAAAATCAGTTGGCCGTATGTGGATGGGTTAATTTCTGGATTCTCAATTCTGTTCCATTGATCAATGTATCTTTCATTATACCAGTACCAGGCTGTTTTGACCACTGTAGCCGTGTAGTAAAATTTGATATCAGGGAATGATAGACTTCGCACCTTGTTCTTCTTCTTCAGCAGTGCTTTGCTTATCCGGAATCTCTTTCCTTTCCATATAAAGTTTGTACTTGCTTTTTTCCATTTATTTGTAGAATATTGTTGCAATCTGGATTGTGATTGCATTATATATGTATAAATTGCTTTGGGCAGTGTTGACATTTTCACAATGTTAAGTCTTCTTATCCAGGAGTATGGTATAATTCTTTCATTTTTGTAAGTCTCTTCTAGTTTCTTGTAGTAGTGTTCTGTAGTTTTTTTGTATAGGTTCTTTGTTTATCTGGATATATTTATTCCTAGGTATTTCATCCTTTGGGAGGCTATTGTAAATGGTAATGTTTTCCTAATGTCTTTTTAGCACTGTCATAATTGGTATAGAGGAATCCAACTGAATTTTGGATGTTGATCTTATACCTTACCACTTTGCTAAATTCTCCAATGAGGTTAAGTAGCTTTTTTTTTACTGAGTCTTTGGGATTTTCCATATATAGGACTATATAGTATACAAATAAAGATAGTTTTACTTCCTCTTTGCCAATTCGGATGTGTTTGATTTCCCTATCTTTCCATATAGCTCTGGCTGAGACTTCCAGCATAATGTTGAATAGGAATGTTGACAAAGGGAATCCTTGTCTGATTCCTGTTCACAGAGGGAAGGCTTTCAGTTTCTCTTCATTGAAATAAGGTAGGCTGTTGATTTTGTATATATGCTCTTGAATATGTTGAGAATTTTCCTTCAATTCCTGCTTTGTTGAGTTTTTGTTTTTTTTTTAATCAGGAGTGGATGTTGGATTTTGTCAAATGCCTTTTCTGCATCAATCAATATGATAATGTGGTTCTTTACCTTTTTATTTATCTGATGAATTACACTGTTTGCTTTTCTAATGTTGAACCATCCTTGCATCCCTGATATGAATCCTACTTTGTCATGATGTATTATTTATTTGATGTTCTGCTGGATTCAGTTGGCTAGGATTTTGTTTGAGAATTTGTACTTCTATGTTCATGAGGGATATTGGTCTATAATTTTCCTTCTTAGTGATATCCTTCCCTGGTTTTGGTATGAAGGTTATGATTGCTTCATAAAATGTATTAGGAAGTTTTCCATCCTCATCTATATTCTGGAATAATCTGAGTAGAATTGGTGACAACTCTTCCCTGAATGTCCAGTTGCTCTTCATCAGGGTGTTATTCAGTTTTCATGTATCAAACTTTATTTCCTTGGTCTTCTTATTTTTGATTTCTAATTTTATGTTCTCTGGTAGTGTAGTGGTTACGAATCGGGCTGCGAACCTTAAGGTCAGCAGTTCGAAACTACCAGCCGCTCCGCGGGAGAAAGATGAGGCTTTCTACTCCCGTAAAGATTTACACCCTTGGAAACCCTATACAGGGTCGCTATGGGTCGGAACCGACTCGACGGCACTTCACAACACAACAACAACAACAATTTTATGTTATTATGGTATGAAAAGATGCTTTGTAGTATTTTGGTGTCTGTAAATTTATGAAGACTTGCTTTGTGACCTATCATATGGTCAATTCTGGAGAATGTTCCAGGTGCAGTGGAAAAGAATGTGTATTGTGCTGTTGTTGGTTTGAATGCTCTGTAAACATCTATGAGGTCAAGTTGGTTGATTGTGCTATTTAATTCCTCTGTAGCTTTGTCACGTTTCTTTCTGGTTGGTCTATCCATTTTTCAAAGTGGTATATTAAAATTTCCCAGTATAATTGTAGATTTATGTATTTCTTTCTTCAATTCTAGTAGGGTTTGCTTTATATATCTTGGTGCTCTTTCAGTTGGAGTGTAGATGTTAGTTATGGTTATGTCGTCTTGCTCACTTGACCCTTTAATCATGATAATATACTCCTTCATCTCTCATGTTTTTTTTTTTTTTTTGCCATAAAGTTTATTTTATCAGAAATTAGTATTGCCACTCCTGCTTGATTTTTATTGCTGTTAGCTTGGTATATTTTTTTCCCATCATTTAACTTTTAATCTGTTTCTGTCTTTGTGTGTAAAGTGTGTCTCTTGCAGGCAGCATATTGAAGGGTCTTGTTTTCTTATCCATTCAGCCACTCTCTGTCTCTTCAGTGGTGCATTTAATCCATTGACATTCAATGTAATTATTGATAGGAATGGATTAACTGCTGTCATTATGTTGATTTGTTTGTGGTACTGTTTGTTCCTTTGTTCTGCATGCTTTTTTGTGCTGAGTTCATGTTTTTGTGCTAGTTCTTGTAGGTTTTTTCTAAGATTTCATGTTTCCTTGTTCTGCTTGGATCTTCATTTTCTTGGTAAGTTGTGAAGTATTAATTTTTTGGGGGGTCACTCTATATTCGATTAAGTTTTCTCTGCTTTTAAGACACTCTATTATATCCTACTATCTACTAGACCTCCTCACCAACTGGATCTCTGTTCCTATACTTTTTCCTTCTTTGACATTATTAATATTTTGATAATTGGTTGGCCTCACAGGTCCTCTGAATTCACTGCTGTAATTTTGTTCTGTTCTGAACTCTGCTATCTGTCAACTGAGTTCCAGGTGGTCTTTCCATGTCTGCTAATCTCTGGTTGTTGTCTGTTCTTGCTGGTTTTCATTCCAAATAAATCCCTTTATGATATTTTGAAGCACTGGATTGGCTTTGACAAAAATCTATTATCTTCTGTTGGTCCCGGAATGTTTTGATTGCGCCGTCGTATTTGATTGAGAGTTTTGCTGCATAGACTATTCTTGGTTGGCAGTCTTTTTTCTTTTAGGGTTTTATATATGTCTCCTCATTGCCTTCTTGCCTGTATGGTTTCTGCCGAGAAGTCAGATCTTAATCTGATGTGCTTGCCTTTGTAGGTAACACTTCTCTTTTCCCTGGCTGCTTTTAGGATTCTCTCCTTGTCTTTGATTTTGGAGAGCTTGATTATGACATGTGTGGTGATTTTCTTTTGGGGTGTATCATTCCTGGGGTTTGTTCAGATTTTTGAATGTTTATTTTCTCATCCTTCAAGATGTTAGGAAATTTTCTTCCAGAATGTCTTCTACTGTGTCTTCTGTGGACTTCTGTGATTCTTTCTGTTCTGGAATGCCAATAATTCTTAAGTTATTCCTTTTCATGTTAACCAGCATGAATATTAGACTCTCTTCAGATTTTTTAACCCCTTTTCCTGCTTGCTCTTCTTTCTTGAAAGTATTGAGAGATTTGTCTTCCAGCTCACTGGTTCTGGCTTCCATCTCTTCCAGTCTACTTCTTTGCCCTTTCAATGTATTGTCCATTTCTGATATTTTATTGTTAATCATCTAGACTTCTTTTTTGCAGGTTTTGGATTGTTTCCAATGCTGTATCTATCTTTTTTTATTGCTCCTGTAGCACTTTTCTGACTTCTTCCTTATTTTCCTCCACCTATTTTCGGAATATTTGAATTTGTTTCCATATCATTCTTCTGAATTCCTTCTCAGGCAGATGCAGGGTGTACTCTTCTACTAGAAAGTCTATGTCTGCTTCTAGCTCATTTGTCTCAGTTACTTTTTTTCTGTTTTTGAACATCTGTTGAGATCTTTGATTGTGCTTTCTTGGACATGTTCAGTAGTTACATGGTTTTTAATGTTTAAATGGACTTATGTTGCCTGTGTTGTTAAGCTTACTGTGTGTCAGATAGTCTTCCCTTTTCACGTGTAATGCCTACAAGCTGGTATTGGCTCTTGTCCAGATGGTAGGGCATTACAGGGTATGTTTGTAACTTGGCTGTATGAGCACAGTTGCTGTCTCATCGTGGGTAAGGTAGAGGGAGAAAGCTACAACCCCTGGGAAAAGAGTGAGGCTAAATAGACCAAAGACAGAAACGATATAAAAGCAAAGACAGAAAGCACCAATAAAAAACAAAAATAAAATTATGATAGGCTGTCCAGTATCTTTTTTGTGATGGCAGGAATAAACGGTCCCATTCAGGTCAACTTTGGGTCTGAATCCCAACATCAGACTTCATTAGAAGTAGCCTGCGGGTTTCCTATCTGTGCTGTGGGAAAATTGTGGATGCAATGCTGGATTCTTTAGGGGGTGTGATCCTGCCTGCCTAAAGGCATCTGGGATGGACAGTGAAGGTGTGATTAGAGTGAAGAAGAAACATATGTGAAAAATGAAAAGTGAAAGATGAAAAATCAGTCACACCTCTCCCTCCAGATGTGCAGCTCTGTGACTTCTAGTGCTGGGTCACTCACTTCCTCTGCTTGCCTGTCTCTCTTCCTTTTTTGGTTGTAAAAATGTTACATGCATATCAAGTGATTTCACATTCATCAATTGCTCATACGCAAATTCAAGCTGAAGCTGAAGAAAATTAAAACAAGTCCACAAGATCCAAAATACAACATTCAACTTATTCTACCTAAACTCAAGGACAGGTTTAATACATTAGACACTAATGACTGGAGAACAGGAGAGATGTTAGATGCTATCAAGAGTGTCATACAAGAAGAAAGTAAAAGGTAAATAAAAATAGAGGAAAGAAAGACAAGACAAAAAATTATTATCAGAAGAATCACAAACTTGCTCTCCAGTGTAGAGAAATGAAAGCAAATGGAAGAAATGTGGAAGTAAAAGAGATGAAGAAGAAATTTCAGAGGGCAGCTCTGAAAGGCACAGTCAGTATTAAAATGAAATGCACAAAGAACTGGACTTCGAAAACCAAAAGAGGAAGAACTCACTCAGTATTTCTCAAGCAGAGAAAACTGAAGAAACATACCAAGCCTTGAATGGCAACATTGAAAGAGTCCATGAATAAATATTGTATGATGTAGAAAACATTAAAAATTATGGTAGGGCTATGCATCACTGCACCAAAAAGAAACAGTCAAGGTTTAACCGTTTCAAGAGGTAGCATATAATCAAGTACTGATGGTACTGAAGGAAAAAGTTCAAGCTGCACTGAAGAATTTGGTGATAAATAAGACTCCAGGAATTGATAGAAATACAAATAGAAATCATTCCACAAACCAATATAGCATTGGAAGCACTCACTCATCTTTGCCAACAAAAATGGAAGACAGCTACCTAGCCAATCTATTGGAAGAAATCCAAATTTGTGACTATTCCAAAGAGAAGTGACCCGACAAAATGTAGAAATCATTGGATAATATCATTAATATCACTTTCAAGTAAACTTTTGAAAAGATAATTCAACAAGCATCTGCAATTGTACATTGGCAGGGAACAGCAGAGGTTCAAGCCAGATTTAGACAAGAGCATGGAACAATCCTAATGTCAGACAGATCTTGTATGAAAGCAGAGAATACCAGAAAGATTTTTACTTGTACTTTATTGACTATGCAAAGGCTTTTGACTGTGTGGATCATGGCAAACTATGGCTAACATGGTGAAGAATGGATAGTACAGATCACTTGATTGTGCTCATGAGGAACCTGTACATAGACCAACAGACAGTTTTCAAAGATAACAATATGGTATTGAATGAATTAAAATCGTGAAATCTGTATGAATAGACAATAATTCAAGAAACTGCATTCTGTGATGAAGTATGTGGAATAAGTATTGGAGGAAGACTCATTAACAACTGGGAATATCTAGATGATATAACCTTGATTGCTGAAAGCAAAGAGAACTTAGAATACTTACTGATGAAGATAAAAGATAACGACCTTCAGTATGGAATACAGCTGAGTTAAAGAACAAAATCCTTACAACTGGACTAACAAATAACATTATGACAAGTGTAAAAAGATTGACATTGTCAAAGACTTGATTTTGTTTGAATATATAATCAGCACTCATGGAAGCAGCAGTCAAGAAAGCAAACAATATATTGCATTAGGCAAATGTATTGCCCAAAACCTCTTTAAAGTGTTTAAGAGCAAAGATACCTGTTTGAGGAGTAAGATACCTGTTTGAGGACCTAAGTCCTGTTTTTTAAATTGCCTCATATGCATGTGAAAGTTGGACAGTGGATAAGGAAGACTGTAGAAGAATTGATGCATTTGAGTTAAGATGTTGGAGAATACTGAAAGTTCTATTCATTGTCAGAAGAACAAACAAGCCTGGATTGCAAGACCTTTTCTCTCATACTTTGGACATATTATCACGAGGTACTAGTCCTTAGAGAAGGATATCATGCTTGGTAAATTGGAGAATTAGAAAAAAGGAAGAAGACCCCCAGTGAGATGGATTGTCACAGTGGCAGCAACAAGGGACTCAAGTGTAGTGACAATTGTGATGGTTGTGCATGACCAGGCAGTGTTTCATTCTGTTTTGCATAGGGTTGCTATGGGTAGGAAATGACTATGCTGCACCAAACAGCAATGTGAATGCATTGAAAGACTATGGCTTCAGTCAAGTGTACTTTAGTCATCAAAGTGATAGCTTTGTTTCTTTTAAACTTTAAATAGATCTTTTGGGTTGCGCTAATAAAATTCTAATCAATTCATTGTTGATGTTGTTGTTAAGTGCAGTAGAGTTGGTTCTGAGTCATAAGGTTTCCAAGGTTGGGTTTGGACTACCAACATTGTTGCTTTCAGTCCAGTGCTGATCTTTCATCCTCACACCGGGAGTCCAATCAATTCATGTTGTTGTTAAGTGCCAACGAGTCGGTCCTGACCCATAGCAACCCTGCAAAAGGTTTCCAAGGAGCAGCTGGTGAACTTGAACTACTGACTTTGCATTCTAGTGCATTAACCCACAGTGCCACACCAGGACTCCAATCAATGCATAACCACAGAAATATTAACTACTATATATATAGCTATGTCTATGATTTTTCTTTATGTCTATATAGTAAGGAGCTCTGGTAGCGTAGTGGTTACAAATCGGGCTGCGAACCTTAAGGTCAGCGGTTCGAAACTACCAGCTGCTCCGCGGGAGAAAGATGAGGCTTTCTACTCCCGTAAAGATTTACACCCTCGGAAACCCTGTACAGGGTCGCTATGGGTCGGAACCGACTCGACGGCACTTAACAACAACAACAACTACTATATAGTATGCTAAAGAAAATACTAAACTAGCTGATTCAAAGTATGAGCTCCAGGTTTTTGAGTCTTGTTAACTAATTTATGTGATCTTTGGAAATACTACATATCTGCATCTTTGTTTCCTCATCTACATAAGGGTTATTTCTCTGAGAGCTCTAACTGTGCCCATATTTTATATATGTTGTTGCTGTTATTAAGTGCCATCAAGTTGGTTCCAGTGTATAGGTTTTTGGAGGAGTGACTGGTGGGCTTGAATTGCCACCATGTGGTTCAAATCGACCTTGTGATTCAGTGCTTTTTCTACAACACCACACCAGGACTCCACTTTTCTACAGACTGGTGAGTTCAAAACGCCAACTTTGTGGTTTGCAGTTCAGTGCTTGTCTTACAGAGTTACCTTACTCCCCCCTATGTATGACTACTGTTTGTTGTCAAGTTCTTTTGAGACAGTTCTGAATCACAGCAAGTCTGTATAGACTTTCTGAGAAGTGACTGATTGGTTTTGTGAGAAGCGTTGTTGATACCAACAAATGCTCAAGAAATCCAATCTGTACTCAATTTAGTGAGAGTGAGGTTTTCTTTATTCAATTTTGCACAAATCAGGCACAGAATCCAGTAGATACCAGTAGATGTACTGCATGGCTGGCCTGCCAAGAGTTTTATTGCCCAGTCTTGAAAACACCCCTCCTCCAGTTTCTCTTTTACTGTGCGACGGCACAGGAGGCACTCACTCATCTCTGCCAAGAAATTTGAAAGACAACTATCTGGCCGACAGATTGGAAGAGATCCGGTTTTGTGCCCATTCCAAAGAGAGGTGACCCAACAGAATACGGAAATCATCAGACAATCTCTTTGATATCCCATGTGAGTAAAGTTTTACTAAAGGTAATACAGAAATGGCTCCAAGCATATATTGACAGAGAACTTACAGAGGTTCAAGCAAGATTCAGAAGAGGCCGAGGAACTAGGGATATCATTGCTGATGTCCGATGGATTTTGACTGAAAGCAGAGAATATTAGAAAGATGTTGACCTGTGATTTACTGGCTATGCAAAGGCATTTGATTGTGTGGATCAGGACAAGCTATGGACAACATTGTGAAGTATGAGTATTCCAGAACACTTAATTGTGCTCATGAGGAATCTGTACCTGGACCAAGAAGCAGTTGTTCAAACAGAGAACATGGGGACACTGAATGTTTTAAAATTAAGAAAGATATGCGACAAGATTGTATTCTTTCACCATACTTATTCAACCTGTATGCTGTGCAAATAATACGAGAACCTGGGTTCTATGAAGAAAAGTGTGGCATCAAGATTGGAGGAAGATTCATTAATAACTGGCGATATCAAATGATACAACCTTGCTTGCTGAAAGTGAAGAGGACTTGAAACATTTACTGATGAAGATCTAAGAGCACAGCCTTCGGTATGGAATGTAAAGAAAACAAAAATCCTCACCACTGGACCAATAAATGACATTCTTATCAACAGAGAAAAGATTGAAGTTGTCAAGAACTTCATTCTTCTTGGATAAGCTATCAACACTCATGGAAGCAGCAGTCAAGAAATCAAATGACGTATTGCAATAGGCAAATCTGCTGCACAAGACCTTTTTAAAATGTTGAAAAGTAAAGATGTCAGCTTGAGGACTAAGGTGTGCTTGACCCAAGCCATGGTATTTTCAATCACCTCATATGCATGCAAAAGCTGGACAATGAATAAGGAAGACCATAGAAGAATTGATGCGTTTGAGTTATGGTGTTGGAGGAGAATATTGAAAGTGCCATGGGCTGCCAAAAGAACCAATAGATCCATTTTGGAAGAAATTCAGTCAGAGTGCTCCTTGGAGGCCAAGATGGCCAAACTTCGTCTCTCATATTTTTGACATATTGACAGGAGGGAGCAGTTCCTGGAGAAGGACATCATATTTGGTAAGGTGGAGGGTCAGAGAAAACGAGGAAGACCCCCAACGAGATGGATTGGCCAAGTGGCAGCATCGATGGAGTCAAGCATGATAACAGGAGTGAGGTTAGCCGAGGATCGGGCAATGTTTCGTTCTCCTGTGCGTAAGGTCGCTATGACTCGATGGCACCTAACAACAACAAATGAAGTTTTACAATCTACCCCTAACATCCCATTTTCTCTCCACCCACTTCCACAATCTAGCCCAAATGGCACCCATGGTCTTAATGACTGTATTCTTAATTACAGTTCCTAGTCCTAGAACAGATTTCTTTCCCCCTTCCCCAATTCATCCTGCTTGCATATCCCTGGATGTGAATCAAAACCTATGTCTCGTCTAGCAATTTTGTGTGCCCTTTATTCCTGAAGATGGACCATCTTGAGAATTTCTCACAGTTTGAACTGCTGGCCTGGTAGTTCAAACCAACTTGTAGTCCAGTGCTTTAACCTACATTGCCACTCCTGGACTCCTATGGAAGACTGGTTGGTTGGCTGTGTGCTGTGGAGTTTGCCCCAACTCACAGTGATATTGTATTGGGTTTCTGAGGCTGTAAATTTTCATGGGAGCAGAAAACCTCACCTTTCTCCCATGAAGTGACTTGTAGATTTGAACTGCTGACCTTGAGGTTAACAACCCAGCTCATAACCTACTATGCTACCAGTTAATCAAACCCGTGAGTTTCTGAAAAATCTTAAAGTCTCAAGAATCATGAACTTAAAAAAAAAAAAAAATGTGTTATGAAGTATATAATGCTTGGAATCTTTCAGAATCTATGGGATTTTTAAACTAGCGCAACAACAAGAAGAAAACAACCCAATTTCACAATTAAATCTCATTAGCTATGCACATGACAATCTGTCAATCCTTTTTAGTCGTTTGTAGATGTTAAGTGTCATCAAGTCAATTCTGGCATACAGCCAAGCTCTGTAAGGTTCCCAAGGAGTGACTGGTGAGCTCGAACTGTCCACCTTTCAGTTCAAACCAGCCTTGCAGTGCTTATCCTACAGTACCACAATAAATAAGGAAGACCTAAAAAAATTGATGCCTTTGAATTATGGTATTGATGGACAATATTAATAGCCTGTGAACTGCCAGAAGTATGAGCAAACATTTCTTGGAAGAAGTATAGCCAGAATGTCCCCCTAAAAGTGTGAAAGGTCATCTTAATGTACTTTGGACATGTTCTGAGGAGGAACCAGTCCCTGGAGAAAGACATCATGCTTGCAAAAGCAGAGGGTCATTAAAATAGAGGAAGAGCCTCAAATGGATGACCTGACCCAGTGGCCTGAACGAAGGGTTCAAGCATAGCAGTGGTTGTAAGGATGGTGCAGGACTGTGAAGTGTTTTGATCTATTGTATAATAGGGGTGTCTGTGAGTTAAAACGGACTCAATGGCATTTAACAACAACACTTCCTTAATAAGAATGTTAAAGTATTCTAGTATTTCTGAGTTCTCCTCTAGCTCAAAAATTTCAATTCTTTTAAATCGGTGTGTTTATTTCCCCAAGGAAATAAAGGAAAAACATCTGATAGAATATATTGGTAGCTGACCAGGCAAAAACTCTGAAATCTTTTCATCACCTGCCTTACCATCTTAATAACTGCATGGATACTGAACTGAGATTTTGATGTAAAGTCTAGATTTCTCAACCTCTGGATATCTAGTGGGGTATTAGTACATGAAATATGAGTTCTATCTGTAATAATAGATTCACTGGGGGAATGTGAGTTAATTAGAATATCGCTGCAAAAGCTTGGGTAATAGCCCATTAAATGTCACAGCTTCAGCAAACACAGATTGCTGAAAAATTCCACTGTCTAGAAATATGGTCACATTATCTTCATATGGGACAACTTATAGCTCCTGTCACCACCATAACCCCACCAAATGATTGTTAATGCTGGTCTTGAGGGAACAGAGGTATTTACTATAGCCAAACAAAGCAATCATCCATGTACTCCTTTTTCCCCCATTTTTATGAAAACGAAGAAAACTGGTGAACATTCATGATACAGCTGGCCACATAAAATGATTTCTGTGCATGTTTGCCTAATTGACCATTACCCCTTTATTTATTTATTTATTTTAAATATGAAATGTTTCCAAGGCAGTTTCAATATGTAGAAGGAATGGCTATTGTGTGTCCATTAATAAAAGTTCATGTATCTCTCTATAAGGGAGTCAGAAACAAAAGAAATGTTTAAGTAGATATAGATAGGATAATTTGTTTAAGAATAAAAGGAAAACAGATTCTTATTTAATAAAGGTTTGAATCCAAGCATGTTTTCTTTTACTAGTAATTACTGCCTAACTTGATAAGCCAGGAAGTAGTTATTGGAAAACGTTTGTGAAAATATTGTATCACATTACTGCTATTGGTGTCTAAGTACCTGTATGGACGGTCATTGCTCTTAATCACAGATGTTGTTTATGTATCTGCTTTGATGAAAACCAGTGTAACTGTGGATACCAAACGTAATAGAACTGCTCTATCACAGAGATTGGTACCCACAGTTACACTGGTCTTCATCAAAGCAGATACATAAACAACATCATGTATAAGGAGCTCTGGTAGCGTAGAGGTTATGAATAAGGCTGCTAACCTCAAGGTCGGCAGTTTGAAACTACCAGCTGTTCCACAGGAGAAAGATGAGGCTTTATTCTCCTGTAAAGATTTGCAGCCTCAGAAACACTGTGCAGGGTCACTATGAATCAGAACGGACTCCACAGTACTTAACAACAACAACAACAACATCATTGTTGTTGTCAGGTACCATCGAGTCGGAACCGACTCATAGCGACCCCATGCACAGCAGAACGAAACAATGCTCGATCCTGGGCCAACCTCACCACCGCTGCCACCCCTGAGTCC
>NW_006408543.1:26064729-26072685 GCF_000296735.1 Chrysochloris asiatica | reverse complement strand
CTTTTCCTTCTTTCTTGTCTTCTTAATGACTTTTTGCTCTCTTCATAATCTATGCTAATTTGAATCTCACATGACCACAACACATTTAAATGATTGATATTGTTTCATGGAATAGACCCCTACTGGGCTGGCATGGCAGACAAAAAATTAATCTCAATTAAAATGTGAATTAAATCATGCTGAAGAAAGCTAGTAAGAGATTTGCCTAATAGCAACGTGCTCACCTTCATCTGTGAAAATTTCTAATATTTGCTGTAATAATTAACAGTAAAAATGTATGTCAGAAAAACTGAATAACAGAATTATTTAGGAAAACAGATTACACAGAATAGGTATAGGGAAGTCCAAGGGAAGACATTTAGTATTAGAAGAAAGTCTAACTATGAAGGCCTGAAGGAAACCCTTCATAGAAGCTCGGTCATTAAAGGCAAGTTTTCGAATTGCTTTAAAGTACTGTATTTTGCATTAAATACTTTCTGAGCTATGTATTTTTTATCTGAGACATCTGTGCTTGGGAAATTGTAACTATGAAAAAAGGAAAAAAACAAAACAAAACAAAACCCAAAAGGTTAAACCAGTTTGTAATGACAGGAAGGAGTTAATTAAAATCAGGAAAGACAGCAAAAAATGATAAAAATAGTGAACCAAAAAGAAAAAACAAAAGATGATGTTGTTGTTATGTGCCTTTGAGTTGGATCCAACTCATAGTGACCCTGTAAAGGGTTTCCCAGGACCAGATGGTGAGGTTAAACCACTGATTTTGCAGTTCAAACCAACTTTGTGGTCTAGTGCATTATCCTCCAGTGCAATGTATATTAGATTCACTTGACCTAAAGGAGGATAAAAGCAATGCTATTGTTTTCTGTATGACACATTTTGCTTCCACCACTCTTCTGTCAGCGTGTCATACTCTGTTGGCTTGTGTATTGCTGTGATGTTGGAAATCATGCTACAGGTATTTTAAATACTAGTGAGGTCATACTTACTGATAAAAATCATAGAGTACAGCCTTCAGTATGGGTTGCACCTCATTGTAAAGAAAACAAAAATCCTCACAACTGTAACAGTATATAATATCATGATAGTTGGAGAAAAGATTGACATTATCAAAGACTTCATTTTGATGAGATGCACTATAAACACTCATAGAAGTGGTAGTCAAGAAATCAAATAATATAAAGCATTAGGCAGATCTGCTGCACAAGACCTCTTTAAAGGGTTCAAGGGCAAAGATGTTAGTTTGAGGACTAAGGTGTGCCTGACACAAGCCATGGTATTTTCAATAGCCTGAAACCGACTCCACGACACATAACCACCACCACCACCACCAATGCGCATGAGAAAGTTGAACAATGAATAAGAAAGATCATAGATGAATTACACTTAATAACAACAACAATAAACATTTTGTTTGGCACTAGAACCCAAATTTCAGACATATGAGCAACCAAAATGTTTATGTCTAACTTCATGTGCTTTCAGTGTAGTGTGTGACTAGTATCTGTAAGATGGTGGTGGGTGGGCTGCAAGAACACAGCGTGGGGGTCTTCACACTGCATTAATGTTGATGGTCAAATGTTTTTTACTACTTCTAAAGTTTCCAGGCCTTAATGTAGATATGGGCCACATGGATCTTTGAGGATAATAATGATGAAACATTTTTAGTTATTAATTTATTTATTTTTTCCTTTGTGGGAAGTTAAGATCATGTCATCAGAGATAATAAATATATTGGTAGAAAAGTAAGTGTTAGAGACCTAGCATTAATATTTGGTCAGTTTCAATTAATTCAATGACAATATTGATATTTAAACGTTGTTGTTGTTATTAGGTGCCATCGAGTCAGAACCAACCCATAGCAACCTTATGCACAGCAGAACGAAAAACTGCCCGATCCTGGGCCAACCTCACTACTACTGTTGACATGCTTGAGTCCATCGGTGCTGCCACTTGGCCAGTCCATCTCATTGGGGATCTCCCTCTTTTTCTCTGACCCTCTACCTTACCAAACATGATATCCTTCTCCAGCGACTGGTCCCTCATGACAATATGTCCAAAGTATGAGAGACGAAGTTTGGTCATCTTGGCCTCCAAGGAGCACTCTGGCTGCACGTCTTCCAACACAGATCTGTTGGTTCTTTTGGCAGCCATGGCACTTTCAATATTCTCCTCTAACACCCTAACTCAAAAACATCAATTCTTCTATGGTCTTCCTTATTCACTGTCCAGTTTTCGCATACATATGAGGTGATTGAAAATACCATGTTTTAAAATTAGTAAATGCTCTCAATCAAACCATATCAAACTAAGATTCTTAAATTAGTGTTAATAGTGGTATCTCAGCTGTCTGCTTTTTGTTGTTATATTGTTGTTATTAAGTGTTATCAAGTCAGTTCATACCCAAAGCAACCCCGTTTCTGGAGCAGCTGGTGGGTTTGAATTAGAAATCTTGAGGTTAGCTGCCCAGTGCGTATCCCCTGCACTATCTTTATGATTGGTGGTATGTCCAAGTTGATTGTTGGGACCGTTGTTTATTTTGAATGCCTTCTAATCTAGGGAGTTCATGTTCCAGCACTAGATAAACTGTATTCTGTTGGAATCCATAGAGATTTCATTGACTAATTTTGGGAAGTAGATAGCTAGGCTAGTCTCCTCTCCATAGTATATCTTAGTCTGGAAAATATGCTGAGATCTGCCCACCATGGGCAACTAGGCCTACTGGTATTGCAAATATCTATTGCAGAGCTTCTAGCATCATTGTTGTTGTTGTTAAGTGCCGTCGAGTCGGTTTCGACCCATAGCGACCCTGAACAGTTTCCGAGGCTGTAAATCTTTACGGGAGCAGATCGCCTCGTCTTTCTACCGCTGAGCAGCTGGTAGTTTCAAACTGCTGACCTTGCAGTTCACAGCCCGATTCGTAACCACTATGTCATAGCAGTACACATTCTCCAACAGTTTAACAAACTGAGACAGCTGATGGTGGCTGTTAGTTCATCTCCAAAAATGGACCCATGATGCAGATTCATTGCTGAACTTTTCCCAGTCAGGAGTTAGAAATTGGCTGACTCAGTTGCTGTTGCTGGTAAAGGTGCCATCGAGTCAGGAGATGAGTCATCTATGAATAGTAGTATTTGAAATCCAGCTGAAAGAAAATTGTCTAGAGTAGGAAATGTTTAAGGAAGACAAACTAACAACTTTTTCACATTCAAGGGTTGTCATGAGAAGAATGGAAAGGCTTATGTAGAAGACACAGTTTTTATATTAGAACAAGGTTTCAGTTCTTTTCATGAATGGACAAGCACACAAAATAAGCCTATTAATGAAGCTTATATGGCAGCTTCATAGTTTTAGGAACCTAGGGTCAGTTTATCTTTCTTTACAGTCATTAAATATTTTTATCTCACGGCCCAAAACGACTCCACTGTCTTCCAGTGTAGTTGTTGTTTGTTAGTTGCCATCTGGTTGGTTCTGACTCATAGTGACCGCATGCATAACAGAACAAAACCTTGCCTGGTTCTGTCCCATCTTCACAATTGTTATATTTGAGCCCAGAGTTGATGCCACTGTGTCTGTTTGTCTACTTTAGGGTACTTCCTCTTTTTCACTGATCTTCTACTTTTCCAAGCATGACTCACTCAGTAGTGGTGTGAACATCCTAGATCCTAGGCTACGTGTGGGGATGAACTTCTTGTGGACATGGAGACTAGACAAAATTATAAATGGTCAAATAGTATTCACAACAGTGTTGGAGAGGTAAATATACTGGAGAATGTCTATTATGTCCAAGTAGGACAAAATTGATACTGCTTCAAATTTATTACTCTATATATTCAGGATAGGGTATAGGAAGACAAGACCTAGAGAAAAGCTTTGGGATAAGTTAGAAATTTGCATTGAATTTCAATGTGCTTTTTATTTTTTTTACCAAGGTCAAAGATGTATTCTGAGCCCTTAAGAATGTATCTTGAGAGTAGAAGATTCCTTTGTCTGTTGCTGAAATTCCAGGGATACTATGTTTTCTTGGTAAGCACAGCTTAAACTCAATAAATTCCCTTGACTAAGTTATATTATTAAGGCAAGTTTATGACAATTAAGCATACCATAAAATCCGTGATTCCATTAAGTCTACTATGTCAGTTTGCCAAAAGAAAATTAAATTATTTTTGCTATTTAACAGTTTGTCAATTCACATATCAAACATGATTTTCATAAGAAATCTTAAATGACCTCTTTTTTAGCATAGTGTTTTGTCTCAGAAAATGTCTTTGGGCCATACAAGTAATCACCTTATTGAATATCTTGAATGTATTTCTAACATTGTCTGATATTTCACAAACATTTAAAATGAATGAAAACAATTTCTTGACCTCTATGAACACTGTATAATAGAAGCTATATTGCTGTTGTTAAGTGCCATTGAGTTGGTTCTGACAAATAGAGACCCATAATAGGGTTTCTGAGATGTGACTGGTAGGTTTGAATTGCAGATTTGCCATTAAAAGTCCAATGCTTTTCCTGCAGTGCCTCACCAGGACTCTAATGGACTCTGTATGAGGTGATATTTAAGATAATCAGGGTTTGAATTCAGGGAATCTGAGGTGAAATCTCAAAGGAATCCTGGCTGGCGTGGTGCTGTGGGTTAATGTGCCAGGCTGCAGAGCCATTTGAACTGCAAGTTCCATGGTTCAAGCTCACCAGCTGCTCCTCAGAAACCCTATTCAGGGTCACTATGGGTTGGCACTGACTCGACAGCACTTAACAACAACAACTACCAAAGTAACTTTTACAAGAAACCTGACTTCTCCAGACTTCAATTTTTTAATGTCATAAGATAAGCATTTTCATCAATGCCTTTCTTTGTCTTGTCTTTACGCATTCCATATTACACAGTCTTTTACTATACTTTCAGTAAGATTTCATAACCCTAGCTTTTATTTTGCTGCTGTGCTCTTGTTCCAAAGGATATTCAAGATCCACTTTTCAGAGTTGGCAGAGTGGTTGAGTTGGCACTCAACTGCTAACCAAAAGATCAGTGATTCAAACCCATTGATTACTTTGTAGGAGAAAGATGTAGCAGTCTGCTCCCATAAAAATCACAACCATGATAATGCTATGGGTCAGTTGTATACTATACTTTTTTGTTGTTGTTAAGTGCCATTGAGTCAGTTTCAACTCATAGCAACCCTATGCACAATAGAATGAAACACTGCCTGGTGCTACACCAACTTCACAATTGTTGTTATGCTTGAGTTGATTGTTGTTGCAACTGTGCCAATCCATCTCATTGGAGGTCTTCCTCTTTTTCACTGACCCTCCACTTCACCGAGCATTATGTCCTTCTCCAGGGAGTGGTCCTTCCTGATACTTTGTCTGAAATATGAGAGATGAAGTGTAACCATCTTGGCTTCCAAGAAGCTTCTAAGGAGCATTCTAGTTGTATTTCTTCCAACACAGATCTGTTTGTTTCTCTTGTAGACCATGGTACTTTTAATACTCTTCTATCCATTACAGTCATTATGAGTTGGACTCAATTCAACAGCAAAAGGATTGCTTTTGGTTGTTATACACATGGAAAAATAACCTAGACAGGACAAAATTGGGACAAGATATAGAGAACTTTATAGCCCAGAAATTTAAAAAGAAAAAAATTAAGATGCCTTATGTAACAACCCCTTTTAGCGGAACATGAGTTAATTTTGTATAAAGTCAGTTTAAGTCACTTACATA
The DNA here is from genome assembly GCF_000296735.1 of Chrysochloris asiatica. Classification (NCBI taxonomy): domain Eukaryota; kingdom Metazoa; phylum Chordata; class Mammalia; order Afrosoricida; family Chrysochloridae; genus Chrysochloris; species Chrysochloris asiatica. Next base: position 26,066,958 of record NW_006408543.1, on the reverse strand, counting down.
ACAAAATCCCCAAGCTCCCCGTTTAGTGAATCTATTTTTTTTTCCCAGGATAAGCACATTGATCATTTTATTTAGGATTGATTCAGAGGGTAGTATTGTAAATTATATACACATTTAGTAAATACTAAAATGGGTAAAGTAAGTTCTGTAGCTTAGGCATTGGGCTGTGAACTGCATGGTTGGCCTGGATAAAAAGATAATGAAAGTTTTCCATAAACATTTGAAGCCCTCATGTATTATAAACTTAATGTGTGTAATGAAATTAATAAATAGTAAGTTGCTATAGGTGTAATCAAGTCAGTTCTGATTCATAGATAGTTTATGTACAACAATGGAAACACTTTACATTCCTGCGTCCTTCTTTTTTCTTTAAGATTTTATTGTGGACTGAGTGAAAGTTTACAGGGCGGATCATCAGTTTTACATTCAACAAATCATACAACTTGTTTCATCACAATGATTACATTCCCCTCCATGTACCATCAGTATTTCTCTGTATTCACTTTAGCTCTTTAAAAAACAAAACAAAACAAAACACTCAGGCATATACAATAATTTATACCACCAAAGGCACATTCTGCAAGTCTGCCTCATGGCCACCATCTCTTAGTCCCTCTCTTCCCATGAATCTAGAGTCCTCAGCCTCTCCCTTTTTCCATGTCCTCATCTCTGCCTCCACCTCTTATTTCACTGCTTCTCTGAATAAGGGCCCGCATTCCACTTGTGCTCTTCTCCCTTCATGGTTCTAGGATCCTGTGTCATTCTTCAGCACTGGACTTACAATCATTGATCAGTTTGAGCCTATTATGGAAGCTACTGTGTCAGTCTATCTCCTTAAGTGTCTTTCTCTTTTTTTGTAGACTCTCTACTTTACCAAACATGATGTCCTTCTTCAGGAACTGGTCCTGATAACATGTCAAAGTATTTGAGATAAAAATATGCCTATCTTCACTTCTAAAGAGTATTTCTTTCATTAATGGAAGTATTTCTTCCAAGACAGATTTGTTCATTCTTTTGGAAGTCCATAACATATTCATTATTCTTCACCAACACCATAATCCAAAGCATCAAGTCTTTTTTTTTAGTCTTCTTTATTCATTGTCCAACTTTCACATGCGTTTGAAGTAATTGAAAATACCATGTCTTGGATCAGTTTCATAGCAGCTTGAACATTGCTGTGCTGCTGCAAGTTGGGTCACCAGTATTTTAAATACAAGCAGGGTCACCTTAGTACTCAAAATGTCATCTATACTCTTTAACACTTAAAAGAGATAGTTTGCAGCAGATTTTCTTAATGCAATGTGTCTTGATTTTTTGACTCCCTCTTCCATGTTGTTAAGTGCTATCATGTTGGTTTGACACTTTATAGGGTTTGCAAGGAGTGGCTGGTGGATTTGAGGTGCCGACATTGTGGTTAACAATACAGTGTTTGCACTATAGTGCCACACCTGGAGTCCTTAGGGGGTGATAATTCATCCAACTAAAGGAAATATTTGACAATTTTTTCTTTGTATATCAAGATAAATGAAAAGATTTAAGTTGTCAAATATTTCAGTTTGCTTGGATCCATGATTAATGCTTATTGAAGCAATAGTTAAGGAATCAAATGATGTATGACATTAGGCAAACCTGCTGAAAATGAACTCCTTAAAATGTTAAGAGCAAATATGTAAACTTGAGAACTAAGATGCTCCTGGCACAAGACTTGAGAGTTTCAGTTGCCTCATATGCTTGTGAAAGATGGACAATGAATAATGAAGAAGAATTAGTGCATTTGAATTACTGTGTTGATGAAGAATATTGAAAGTACCATGGACTGCCAGAAGAACAAATGTATCTTGGAAGAAGTATAACCTGGATGCTCCTTAGAAGCAAGGATAGTGGGACTTTGTTTCATGTATTTCAGACATATTATCTTATAAGGACTGACAAGTCTCTGGACAAGGACATCAAGCTTGGAAAAGTAGAGGGATAGTGAAAAAGAGGAAGACCTCCATGTAGATGAATCAACGGAGTGGCAACAACTATGAGCTCAGACAGAACAATTCAGGACTGAGAAGTGTTTTGTTCTGTTAAGGATGAGGTCCTACAATTCAGAACAGATTCAATGGCACCTAACAACAACAAAAACAATGGAAGATAGAGGAGTCATTTTGGACCATGAGATAGCAACATTTGTGTAGGACTGTACAGCAAGATAGACTATTTGTTGTTGTTGTTATGTGCCGT
>NW_006408543.1:26062156-26063329 GCF_000296735.1 Chrysochloris asiatica | reverse complement strand
AATCTTCTGCACAAGACCTTTTTAAAGTGTTGAAGAGCAAAGATGTCAGCTTGAGGACTAAGGTGTGCCTGATCCAAGCCATGGCATTTTCACTAACCTCAAAAGCTGGACTGTGAATAAGGAAGGCCATAGAAGAATTGATGCATTTAAGTTATGGTTTGGAAGAGAATATTGAAAGTGACATGGGCTGCCAAAAGAACCAACAGATCTGTTTTAGAAGAAGTGCAGCCAGAATGCTCCTTGGAGGCCAAGATGGTCAAACTTCATCTCTCATACTTCAGACATATTGTCAGGATGGGCAACTCACTGGAGAAGGATACCATGCTTGGTAAGGTGGAAGGTCAGAGAAAAAGAGGAAGACCCCCAACGAGATGGATTGGCCAAGTGGCAGCATCGATGGACTCAAGCGTTGCAACAGTAGTGAGGTTGGCCCAGGACTCAAGCGTTGCAACAGTAGTGAGGTTGTTTTGTTCTGCTGTGCATAAGGTCGCTATGAGTTGGTACCGACTCCATGGCACCTAACAACAACAACATTGGAATAACTGAGACCTTGTTCAAATACAGAAACAGCATCATCTACATAGGCCTTTCCATTTCTTCTCATGATAACTCTTGAATGTGAAAAAGTTGCTAGCTTGCTTTCGTAAGACATTTTTTACTTTAGATAATTTTCCTTCAGTTGGATTTCAATTAATACTGCTCAGAGATAGCTCTCAACCTGGTCTCATTCTTTACAATGTGTTTCTGAAACTTTAAGACAGAGGATCAGGGAGAAGGAGGAAGACCCTAAGTAAGATGGATTGACAAAGTGGAAGCAACAATTGTGAAGATGGCAAAGGACTGGGCATTGTTTCTTTCTGTTGGAAATAGGGTCCTATGAGTCAGGACTGATTTAATGGCCCTTAAAAAAAAATAGTAGAACTTCAACATAGTAAAAAAATTTTCTCTAGTTGTGGACTGAGAAGCAAAGAGCAGACAGATCGGAAGCATTTAAATTCTGAATTGTCTTACCTATCAATGTTATTTATCCAGTCAGTCAACATTAGCCTGGTTTTATAGGGTACAGACAAGGATATGAAGTAATCAAAGGTGAATATGTTCTAGATACAGGGATTGAGGCATAGTTTGAATGGGTAAAAGTGGGGAAATATTCCAAAGGGGAATGCATGAGAA
>NW_006408543.1:26059445-26060670 GCF_000296735.1 Chrysochloris asiatica | reverse complement strand
TGAATACAAATACTAATCAAATGTACGCACAAACCACTGAAGTTAATGATGATGAAGTTAAAGAGTTCTTCTTTGGTCTGAAATTGATCAAAACTGCAACCAGGATGTATTAATAAATACTGGAAATTGGAATGCAAAGCTTGGAAACAGAAGAAAGATCAGTTGTTGCAAAATATGGCCTTGGTGGCAGAAATGATGTTAGATATCCCATGACAGAATTTTGCAAGACGAATGACTTGTTCATTGCAAATACTTTTTAAACATAGAAGATGACTATATATGTGGACTCACCAGATGAAACACATAGAATTCCAATTGACTAAGCATCCATATCATCAGCAAAAACAAGACCAAGGGAAGACTGTGGAACAGACCATCAATTGCTCATTTGCAAGTTCAGGCTAAACTGAAAAAAATTAAAACAAGTCCATAAGAGTCAAAATATGACCTTGAACATACCCCACCTGAATTTAGAGATCATCTGAAAAGCAGATTTGAAAGATTAGACAGTAATGACCAAAGAGCAGAAGAGCTATGAAATGACGTAAAGAATATCATACAGGTAGAAAGCAAAATGTCATTAAGAAGACAAGAAAAAAAGAAAAGACCAAAATAGATGTCAAAAGACACTCTGAAACTTCTTCTCCAGCACAGGGATATAAAAGTAAATGAAGATGGGCTAAGTGAGACAGAGGTAAATAATGATATATGCACAACCTGTGAACAACACAGTTCTGGGATATAGAGATTGAGCCCTGGTTGGAATGTGGAAAAGGGGAGGATAATATTAAGATGCTTGGATGTCTTTTGAATCTTGGTTTTCCTTGCATTATATTATAAAATAGACACTGGAGGGGGAGAAAAAGAAATAGCGGAAAGCATCACAATAGAAAGCTTGTAAATCCGTCTTCTGCCTATAACTGATTAGAATACCTAAAATGGGGCTACAATAGGCCCAGTGAAAGAGGCTTCCTGCGGAGCCTCTGCAATACATAAGACTATAGATATAAGCCTGAACCACATCCAGATCTTCGAGATGGGAAATTCCCACTTGAAAGGGCAAGCAGACCAACCTGGAGTGCCTAGAAGAACAGAAGATACTTCTTGAAAGAAAGACCTACAGAAATATATAAAACAGCATAGGCAGACTGACTGTTACTACAAGAACAAGCAACTTGCTTGCCCAGGAAACATCAAGGCAAGTGGTCGGGTCCCCTCAGTGCAA
>NW_006408543.1:26030011-26057860 GCF_000296735.1 Chrysochloris asiatica | reverse complement strand
TATACAGGGTTGCTATGGGTCAGAACTGACTCAATGGCACTTAACAGCAACAACATGGGCAATATATTGAATGATGCAGAAAGCATCAAAAGAAGATGGAAGGAATATGCAGAGTCACTGTACAACCAATAAATGGTCGATATTCAACCATTTCAAAAGGTAGTTTATAATCAAGAGCCAGTGATCCTGAAGGAAGAAGTCCAAGGTGCATTGAAGGCATTGGCAAAGAAGAAGGCACTGGAAATTGAAGGAATACAAATTGAAATCTTTCAACAAACTGATGTGGCACTGGAGGCACCCACTTATCAATGACAAAAAAATGGAAAGATACTATACCTGACCAACTGATTGGAAGAGATGCATGTTTGTGCACATTCCAAGGAGAGTTGACCCAAGGGAATGCAGAAATCATTGGATAATATCATGAATATCACATGCAAGTAAATGTTTGCTAAAGGTAACTAAAAATGGCTGCAACAGTACATTGATAGAGGACTGCCAGAGTTAAAGCTGGATTCAGATGAGGGCAAGGAATAAGGGATATCATTCCTGATGTAAAATGGATCCTGACTGACAGCAGAGAATACCAAAAGATGTGCTTTATTGACTACACAAAGTCTTTTGATTGTTGGATTATGAGAAGTTATTGACAACATTGTGGAGAATGCGTATTCTAGAACACTTAATTGTGCTCATTAGGAACCTGTACATAGACTAAAAAGCAGTTGTTTGAAGAGAACAAAGGAACATGGAATGGTTTAAAATTAGGAAAGGTGCGTGTCATGGTTATATTTTTTCATCATACTTATTCAATCTGTATGCTGAGTAAATAAATTAAGAAACAGGATTATAAGAAGAAGAAAGTGACATACAAGTAGCAAGCAAAATGATTGGAGAAAGACTCATTAGAAACTTGGGATATAAAGAAGACACAATTTTGTTTTCTGAAAGCAGAGGACTTAAAATACTTTGATGAAGATCAAAGACCACAGCCTTAGGTATAGGTTGCATCTCAATGCAAGGAAAACAAAAACCTTCACCACTGGACCAATAAATAACATCAAGATAAATAGAGAAAAGACTGAAGTTGTCAGAGACTTAATTTTGCTCAGATCAACCATCAGCACTCATGGAAGCAGTTGCTAGGAAATCAAACTTTGTATTGTATTAGGCAAATCTGTTGCACAAGATCTCTTTAAAGTGTTCAAGAGCAAAGATGTCAGTTTGAGGACTAAGGTGCAACTGACCCCTTCCATGGTATTTTGTATAATCTCATATGATGTGAAATTTGGACTTTGAATAAATAACATTTTAGAAGAATTGATGAATAAAAAGTACTATGGATTGCCAAAAGAACAAACCAATCTGTAGAGGAAGAAATACATCAAGAGTACTCCTTGTAAACCAGTATGGTCAGATTTCATCTCTAAATCATTGGACATATTAGCAGGAGGCACCATTCCCTGGAGAAGGACCTCATGCTTAGTAAAGTGGAGGGTCAGCATAAAAGAGGAAAACCCTCAATGAGATGGAGTGGCACAGTGACAGCAGCAATTTGCTTAAGTGTAGCAGTGATTGCCAGGTTGTTGCAGGACCCAACAGGGTTTTGTTTAATGTGGTGTGGCTGTGATTCAGTACTGACTCTATGGTACCTAATAACAAGTCAACTGAAACATGTCTTCATAATTCCCAAGCGAGGGTTTCCTCATGCTGCATCTGTGAAATTAATACGTTAGAGACAACATGCATTTCACATTTGTAAAATTTTAGTTGTTTATTTGCTTTCGTTTATCCGACCTGTTGAATTAATTTCAAAAATGGCTTTTCAAATCTGGGCATTCCCTTAGAAGAAACAACTGTTTTTGTTTCCATCAAATGTTTCCTGGGACTCAACATATAAAACCCAATTGCTAGGGTGTTGAAATAGTTGTAGGGAGGAGATGACAGTAACTCACCTTTCTTTTCTATTCCTGTTATCATTGAATCATTTCCTCCCCAGGTTTATGACTTTGGACATTATGCTCAGCAGTATTCAGTCATCTTGGTCCATACATGGCTCCTTTCCCACCATGGTTTCAAATAATGAGGTGCTGGCTAAGACATTATGCATAAAGGGGTATTTCCCTTGAGTCACTATTTGTATTCTGCTTAATTGTAGATTCCTTTTGAACTTCTACTCTTGTTTGCCTCCATTGCCTGCACTATTTCTTTGAAGGCTTCTCTGCAAATGGTGTCAAATAATGTCATTTCCAATATATCATGCCCTTTCACTCCTTTATAGGGAAGTGGGACAAGGGGTGGTTAACAACTGCTAGGTTCAGATCATTGAAATTGAAGAAAACAACTTTAATGCCTCTGTGAGGGCGCTTTCACTACAGGCATATGTGCAGTTGAGAGCAATTGTAAGCTCTCTTTAGTTCTTAATTACCCCCCACACAAAGGGCAGTGTTTGCTCCTCAGGCACATGGAATTTACCCTCTGACTTTGCATTAGTGTTAATAGGGGGAGGGGTATATACATAAATCTTCATCCCTCCACCCAGTATCAATGGTAGAGTAGATGCCAAGAGAGTTTTCTGCTTTTTCTCTTACTGATTGGTTTCAGATGGAACACAAAAGCAAATCCTTGAGCCCAAGCCCACACATCTTACATACTGTACACTCCATTTTCTATTCACACTCATAAGGCCTCTTTTCTCATTTATGCTCCCAGAAAAGATCCTCTTCCCTGTCCCACCTCACTCTATCCTAAGCCATTGCAAATCACTTTTCTTCTTACATCAGCTTGACTTAGTCTGTTTTCCTTTATATAACTAGATCGGCATTAGGATTAGAAGTAAAAAACATACGAGTATCTCTACCTTAAAGTCCACAAACTCTCTTTAAATTTTCTTCATATCCCCCAGGTGCCCAATGCCATTCATATGTCTGACTTCACCAGAGCCCATTCCATGGATGATGATGTCATCTTGCTGGTGAGTAATATCTTCCCAAATCTACCTTAGTGATTTTCAAGATTCTGATATTTATTTCTTATTTTCAAAGTTCCTGGAATCTCTAAATCTTCACCGAACTATTTAACTCTCAGCTTGTCAGAACAGAAAGTCAAAACTGGCCAGGCTTTCCTTAGAGACACTTAGAAGAGCATTCTCCATTGTTATTCATGTTGACATTAAGTTATGCATGCTGCTATAATTCACTTCTTGCTTTAATTTTATGGGTTGAATTTTACCTGAATATACTAGTTGGTAAGTGCTTTCCTGTAGCCTTCATGTATTACAATGTGAAGAGACTCCATCTTTAAATATATAAATGCTATATTGCTGTTGTGTGCTGTCATATAGGTTCTGACTCATAGTGATCCTGTATAGGATTTACAAGAGCATTTGGTGGGCTTGGACCTATCTTATCGTACAGTGCCATACCAAGGCTCTTTATTAAGTCTTTGTTGTTGTTAAGTACTGTTGAGTTGGTTCCAACTTATAGCAACCTTGTATGGTTTTCGAGGAGTGGTTGGTAGGTCTGAGTCAGAAATTTTGCATATCAGGATTCTTAAGCAGGAGTAAAACCAAGACAAACACAAACATAGATCATCTTGGTGAGGGAGATCATAGGCACAGGGATGAGTTTTCAAAGTTCTACCTTTTAAAGGGGAAAGGGAACAAAGGAATCTCTTTCCACAACCACAGCTGAAGCTAGATATGTGTTACATATGAATGCCAGGACTAAGGGAAGCAAGGGGAGGACCACTGTAGATAGAGTTTACCATGTGTCCTGAGTCTCTCAGGGTATGACATCACAACCAGGTGATCAGTAAGGGTATGTCTAGGAGTGTTTCTAGGCAGGTCAGTTTAAGGGAGTGGCCTCAAAAACCATTTAAAAATGTACACTTTTTTAAGCTCTGCCGTTCAACTGTCCGAGGAGTCTGAGATGCTCAAGGAAAATTAGCGTCTGAACAATTAAACCTAGCCATGAGATGAAATTAAATCTGCCTGGCTGGAGTCATTCTCAAGCAAAAAGTCTTCAGATTTCATGTTCTGCAACAGAAGAAAGATAGGGTTTCCCTAGCAGTATAAAGCGGGCAGATTCTTCCAAATAAAAAAGGAGGAGACCATCCCCAGTTAGGATCACTACCCCAAATTGTTACGGTCATACCTCATTTTATTATGCTTTCCTTTATACTATACCTCATAGATCTTGCATGTTTTACAAACTGAAGATTTGTGGCAACCCCATGTGAATATATTGGCACCATTAAATATGTGTTTTTGTCACTTCAGCAATTCTTAGAATATTTCAAGCTTTTTCATAATGCTATTGTTCATTTAGTAGACAACATTATAGTGTGAACATAACTTTTATAATCACTAAGGATGGAGTTCTGATGTGGCGCTGTGGGTGAATGCACCAAACTATAAAGCCGTTTAAACTGCAAGGTCGGTAGTTCAAGCTCACCAACTTCTCCTCGGAAACCCTATACAGGGTCGCTATGGGTCGGAATCGGCACTTAACAACAACAACAAGGAACGAAAAACAAAATTGTGTGCCTTGCTTTATTGTGATATTCAGTTAATTGCAGTGGTTGGCAATGAAACCGACTTGGAGATATGCCGGTATTTGGGGTTGTCAGTTAGTCACTGCACAGCTCTCATCAGCAGGGAGGAATAAGAGAGTGACAAAGAGAGTGGGACACATATTATAAATGTATTAGCAGTGAAATGGAGCATTTGTGGGTTTCGCTTCATTTATCAAATAAAAAAATACACAGCATCTTCTTTAGTAAAATGGGTGAAATCTGGGATGAATGTTTGTTCATATGTACAAATATATATTACTGCAATCTGGGCTTTTTTTTTTTTTCCTTTCTTTTTAATACCCTTGGGACTTTTGTGAATGTGACATAAATTTCCAAGTACGTCAAAGAGTTTAAGAGTTTTTTTTTTGTTCTTGTATAATTGGAGGAAATCTCCCTTAAACCGAAATTTATATCATTATCTTTATATCGTTACATTTTCAAAGGTTGGTTTTGCCTAAAAAAACTGGTAAAACCAGGTTAAAATTTTCAGAGATCAAATAGCCTGCTTTAGCATAATTTTAAAAAGGTTATCCATTATATGAATACACTACTTAACAGTTTTTAACATGCATTATCATGTATGTTACTATAGCTGATCCTCAAGAAAATCCGTGACTCAGATATCACTATTCCCTTTTCAATAGTGAGTGATCAGTTTCCTTGAATCATGCTTGTTGTTGTTAGGTGCCATCAAGATGGTGCCAATTCATAGCAACCCTATACATAACAGAAGGAAACACTGCCAGCCTCACAATTGTTACTACACTTGAGCCCATTGTTGCTTCTACTTTGCCAATCCATCTCACTGGGGGTCTTTCTCACATTCTTTGCTCCAAATTCTTTAAGAAAAAGAACCTAAGTCATGCAGCTTATCAGCCACACCTTCCATTTTCTTTAGTTTCTCTTTGTGAATTGTATTTATATTTCAATTTTTCATACTCTCTATTCTCTATATCTAGTAATATTCCTTAGCTTTAAAAGGATGGAACACGAAAAAATATTAAGGGGGGATAATGTTAAGGGATAAGGAATGCTATAAATATTTTCTCTCATTATTCCCAAATCCTTCTCCCATCCCACATTATATGTCAACTTATTATGTTACATGTATGTAACTCGTTGAGGCTTGGAGATCTGGGTGATGAGGGACAATTGGTGTTTTGAATGTTCTTGTTTTATACATCATTGGGCAAAGTATTCAAGAAACTTAACTTTCCAGTGCATCAATTATCAACAGTAGGCATGATTTCAAAGTTCTTTGGTGATCTGTCAATGCCAAATGTCTAAGACTAAACACTATTTATATTTGTTAATTTTTCTAAGAATCTGACACATTAGAGGCAATAACAGATCTGATTTACTGACACAAATCATTTGACTCATTGTAAGAAATTCTGAGTGAGGCTGTGAAACAAACAGTAACCAACTTTCCAAGAGCACCGGATGGCTTGATAATTAAGAACAAACAGTCTTGCTGACAAGATTTACTGTACTTGATAAATTTTGCTTGAATAAAAGCTACAGTGAAAGATGAAGTATGGTGCTTGGATGCTTGAAGCCTGACTCAACACAGCAGTGTATGGAATGTCAATTATTGGTACTACTGTAGACCTGTTGGGGTGAGAGGCTTTAAAGGACTATAGTCTTGGGACAATCAAGCTGATTATGTAAGAGTGATAAATGCCTTAACAAAAGTATGCATCTGAATTAGAAATGAAATAATTTGAAAGTCAATGCAGCATAGACTTTAAATTGCTTTTGGCCCACAAGCTTAATACACTGGTACACATGCATAATAATTAAGCCTGGGAGTTAAATTCTTAGAGAGCAAAGTGATCACTCTTCTTAGACAGGCAGGAAACCTGTAATCCTTATATCCACACAGGTCTAAAAAAAGGATAAATTGAAAGACACCCTTGTGTCTGAAAAGGCCAAAGCTTGTGTTATGTGTGTGTGGGAGGGAGGGAGGAGGAAGGAGTGTGTGTGTCTGCTTATAAATATAACTACCTTTCCACACAAGCTCCTCATTCATATATGGAAATGATTAATGTCCAGGGACCAAGCCTTTACACTTAGTAACTCCATAGTATGTGGTTTCATTGGTTGTGGGTTCAGCTGCCATTGTTTTCCACATAATGAGAAGGGAGCTTACATATTAAGAGTCTGCCTATTCTCCTCCTGTCTGCTTCCATTGATGCTCTTGTTAGATTGTTATGAGAACTAGTGAACAACAAAGGTAAAACTATAACAAAACACAGTATTATACATCTGGTTAAAGTGCTCTACTAATGGTTGTTGCTGTTATCTTCATCAGCATCATGAATAACCATTATAAGCAAATATATAGAGACACGAATGGACTTGTTCGAGAAGTGACGGGCCTGAATTGTTTTATTCCATTTAGAAAACAATGTTGAATACATGTTATGTGTGTTCAATGGCATTAATACGATGATGAGTGAGGCACAATTGCATTCTCAAAATAATGCATGATTCTGTGAGATAGAGGAGAGAAATAAATTAAAAAATTATTTAATTTTAAATAATAATAAAAAAGTAATAAACCAAGGGAAAAGAGAGAATGGGGGTCAAAGAGTAGGACGCTGAACCCAGGAATTGTTGTCAGGTGCTGTTGAGTTGATTTCCACTTACAGAGATCTCATGTGATAAAGTAGAACTGTACCATAGAGTTTCTTGAGCTGTAATTCTTAAGGAAGCAAACTGCCAGGTCTTTATTTCTTAGAGTTGTTAAGTAGGTTTGAACTACCAACCTCTTGGTTAGCAGCTGAGCACTTGGTTAGCACCAGGGCCCAGGAGCACACTGTTGACTTTGTAACAGGGTTGTGATACTTCTGCAAAATCACTTTGTTGGGAGAACACTAGATAGCCTGGAGATGTGAAAGAGGATGTAGCTATGGCAGGTATTTATTAGGAAATTTCAAAAATGTCATGGAAAAATTCAATTATATTTTCATTTCATTTCTCCCTGAACTCTTTGAAGCCCCCTCATATGTCTCAACTCACTGGTGAAAGAGAAACTTACCTAGGTAGAAGAGTGTTGCTGAAAGCGTGACTTGAAATTTATTTAGTGTGCTCATGAAATGCAGATTCTTGAGTCCTGGTGTAGCACTGTAGGATAAACACTGAACTACTGACTGTAAGACTAGAGGTTCGAAACCATTGGCCATTCCTCAGAAGCCTATTAAAGGTAAGCTATAAGTCAGAACCAACTGAACAGCGCTTAAAAACAACAACCCTGAATTTCTTACCAGAATCTCTTACATGCAAAACCCAGATGGAAACAAGCTACTCGGGTGATCCTTATAGTCAAAGAAACTGGAAATCATGTTTTGGTCAGAGAATAAACTTATTGGAAGACTTTGCCAGTGATTTACTTAAGAGTCCTGGCTAACTATGTTGTTATTAGGTTCTGACTCTCAGTGACATAACAGAACAAAAAACTGCCCAATCATGCAAGGGATTGTACACATAGCAATGAAACAATATAGGATAGGATGAATGTAAAGCTAATGTTCTCCCATGTAAGCTATCACATAATTCACAATGAAACATTGAAAAACAACAACAACAACAACACGCAATACACTGCCTAGTCTTGTACTGTCCTCACAATTGCAGTTATGTTTCAGTCCAATGTTAACTGCTGCTGTATCAGTGCATCTCTTTGGGGGATTTTCTCTTTTTCACTGTCCCTCCACTTTACCAAGCATGATGTGCTTCTCCAGGGATTGATATCTCCTAGCAACATGCGCAAAGAATGAGAATCGAAGGACTCTATTAACTGTACTTCTTCCAAGATAGATTTGTTTGTTCATCTGGCACTCCATGGTACTTTCAACATTCTTCACCAGCATCATAATTCAAATGCACTGATCCTTCTGAGATCTTTCTTATTCATTGTCCAACTTCCACATGCATATAAAGTAATTGATAATAAGGCTCACCTTAGTCCTCAGTGATATATTTGCTCTTTAATACATTTAAAGAAGATGTTTGTAGCAGATTTGCATAATGTAATACATCATTTGATTTATTGACTGCTGCTTCCATGAGCATTGATGGATTCAAGTAAAATGAAATCTTTGACAACTTCCATCATGTCTCAGGTTACCAGACATTCTCTGCTTCCTTTCTCTGATGTTAGTTAATGGTTCTCTTGTGAAGAATTTTTTTCACAAAAAAAGGTGCAAATCATATGTAGTCTTTGATCTTCATCAGTAAGTATTTTAAGTACAGCTTCACTTCCAGAAAACAAGGTTGCATCATATGCATATGTTGTCATTAAGTTCAGTTGAGTCAGTTCCAACTCATAGCAACCCTGTTTAGAGTTCCAAGGAGTAGTTGGTGGGCTTGAAATGCTGACCTTGTGGTTTTCAGTCCAGTACTGATCCTGCAACACATCAAGAATCTGTCATATATCAAGTTGCTAATGAGTCTTCTGCCAATACTGATCTTCATAACATTGAGGTTCTCAGACTATTTGCTCATCATACAAACTGGATAAGTATGGTAAAAGGATACAACCCTGACACACATCTTTCCCAATTTTAAACCATTCACTCCCTTTGTTCTGTTCGAATGATTGCCTGTTAGTCTGTACAGGTTCTTCATGAGCTTAATTAAGTGTTTTGGAACACTTATTCTTGACAAATTTACCCATACCTTGCTATGATCAACACAGTTAAATGCCTTTGCATAGTCAATAAAGCACACGTAAACATCTTACTGATATTCTCCATTTTTAATCAAGATCCATCTGATGTCAGTAATGACATCTGTCATTCCAATTCCTCTTCTGATCTGACTTGAATTTCTGGCAGCATCTTGTCAGTGTACCAGTACAACAATTAAAAAAATTATCTTCAACAAAAATGTGCTTGTATCTGATGTTATTTGATGATTTTTGCATTCCATAGGGTTACCTTTGTTTTGAATGGGCACATATAGGGAACTCTTCCAATCACTTGGCCAGGAAGCTTTCTTCCAAATATCGTGGCATAGATGAGTAAATGCCTCCAGCACTGTATCAGATAGTTGAAACATTTCAATTAGTGTTCCATCAATTCCAGAAACCTTGTTTTATTGTTAATACTTTCACTGAAGCTAGTACTTCTTTAAGTACCATCAGTTCTTGATCATATGCTACCTCTTGAAATGGTAGGGTATTAATCATTTGTTTTTGGTACAGTGATTCTGTATTCTTTCCATCATTTTTTGAGACTTCCTGCATCATTAAATATTTTGCCCACTGTTGTTGTTGTTAAGTACCATCAAGTCAGTTCCAATCTGGTATAGGGTCTCGGAGGAATGACTGGTGGGTTTGGACCACCAGTCTTGTTAACAGTCCAGTGCTTATCCTACAGTGACATACTATGACTCCATTTTTTCCATTGGAATTCTTCAATATTGCAACATGAGGTGAATTTTTTCTTCAATTCTTTCAGTTAGGGAAATGTTGAACGAGTTCTTCCCTTTTGGTTTTCTAACTACAGGTCTTTGCATATAATACTTGACTTTGTCTTCTCAAGTGACCCTTCAAATTTTTCTTCAGCTCTTTTACTTTCTAATTTCTTACATTTGCTTTAGGTTCTCTACACTCAAGGGCAAATTTCAGAGTGTCTTCTAATATCCTTTTTTTTTTTTTTTTTTATTCCTGTCTTTTTCACAACCTTTTGCTCTCTTCTTGTATGATATTCTTAATGTCATTCCCACACTCTTCTGACCTTCCATCATTGGTATAAGTTTAGTGCAAATTTTATAAAGGGAAATAGAAAGAAGGTGGAAAAGGGTAAAAACATTAAAAAGAAATGATCTAAGAATGACTTTAAGATTTTCCATCTTCATTAAATTTTCTTTGAGATATTCAAATATATGTCAAGGGTTTATGCTGGAAATTCCAAAAACTTAGCACTTGTGCCTCTCTGCAAACCTTTACTTTAGCATGCATGGTTGTCATTATTTATAAGTTACAATGAGATTGTTTCCAATGTATCCCTCTGTCTAACCACCTCCATTAACTGGAGTTACCTCTAGTGATGATTTCCTGGTAGGTCATGTTTTCTAACCAGTGTTCCTTCCTTTTTTTTTTCTGACTATCACATGTCACCAGTAATTATCAATACGTCTTAGTTGTAGGTTTGATCAATTTTAGACAGAAGAAGCTGGTAGAATTCCTCAGTTTCTTCATAACTCACTTTAATGATGCATAAATTTGGATAGTAGTCTTATTAATTGATTTTCCTTGTAGGCATGTGAATACAATCCTATCACAGCATTATACTTCAAGATTAAATTTTAAATGTTCTTTTTGATGATGAATGTGATGCCATTCTTCTTCCATTTGTCTTTCCTGGCATAGTAAACCATGTTATTGTTGTTAAGTACCATTGAGTTGGTTCTGACTCATAATGATCCTGTATAGGGTTTCTGTGGAGTAGCTGGTGTGTTTGAACTACCAACCTGGTGGTTAACAGTTCAATGCTGATCCAACAGCATTACAACAGAAGCCATATGATTGTCTAATTAAAAATGAACAATAAATGTCTATGTCAGCTTACTATAGCCTAGGATATCGATCTTTATGTATTCCATTCCATTTTTGATGACTTCCAATTTTCCCAAGTTTAAACTTGGTACATTCCATGTTCTGACTTTTAATGAGTGTTTTCCAACAGTTTTGTCTCATTCTGTGAAGGTCTTGAAATCTTTGCTCCATCTAGGACATAAAGGTCACCTCTCTTTTGAAGAGGTTGCACTTTCCCAGTTGTTTTTTTGTTCCTTCCAACATTAGGGGCTCATATTCCTGCACAATATAAGGCAATGTTCTACTGCTTTTCACAAAGTTTTCAGTACTGGTAGCATAGTGGTTATGAATCGGGCTGTGAACCGCAAGGTCAGCAGTTCGAAACTACCAGCTGTTCAGTGGGAGAAAGATGAGGCTTTCTGCTCCCGTAAAGATTTACAGCCTCAGAAACCCTGTACAGGGTTGCTGTGAGTCAGAACCGACTCCACGGCACATAACAATAGCAACAATTTCTCAGAAGTAGACCGCATATTTCTTCTTTCTTATCTGGAAGCTCTGCTGATACCTGCCTACCAGTGACATACCTTCCAACAACACAGCAACATGCAAGTTACAAACTGACAGATGAGTGGTACCCAAAAATGCTAATTGTTTTAATTCTTGTGGTTACACCTAATTGTGCTTCTTTTCTACATTAGAATATTGAGCTTGAAAAATGATACTCAAGATGTGGCATTAGAGGGGTGAAAAGAGAACGTTGGTGCTTTTTGTTGTTGTTGTTATTTTTGTCATTGTTGTTATTTGTTTATTTCTCTTCCATTCTAGGTCTTAGTCTTGAGTGCAAAAATTAACCTGATGAGCTATAATGCAATTCCATACCACTCACCAGGGTAGGAAACCACATATGTATTTAATATCCAAATCCAAACATGGGAAATATGTTTTGCTTTCAGTTCTCTGAATTACTGTAGAAGGTTCTAGTTTCAGTGATTTATCTGTAAATAGGGACGATTGTCTGTACATAGAGAAAATGTCATTAAAGGGATATGTTTACCCTTTAAGCAATGCGCTAAAAGACAGATATTAAAAATCACTGCCATGGAGTTGACTCTGACTCATAGCGACACTACAGAACCAAGTAGAACTGCTCCCTGGAGTTTCTGAGGCTGTAAAGCTTTATTGAAGTAGATTGCCTCATCTTTTTCCCAATGTTTAACCAGTTCTTAAGCCACCATGCCACTAGGGTTCCTAAAATTATATAAGGCTGTTATAATTCTGACTCTATGATTCCTTTCCTGTCTAAGTATTAGTAGTTTAAGAAGCTAATGTTCTCCTAGACCTCTCTTTATGGCATCCCCTGCAATCCGATTTCCAGGTCTGTAGTTTGCTATAGTGCCTGCTCTGCTAAAGGGAGCAGCATCAGCCAGTTTCCTTCCTCTCTCTGTTGGGAAAATAATGAACTGTTGGTTGTAAACAGTTGAAAACAAATATTAGAAGGTCATTGTGCTGCTAAACTTTGATATATTGAGAAATGTGAACTTTACTAGGGCTTCTAAAGTACTGTCACGCAGGAAGCAGTGAAGTAAGTGGATTCATCTATCACTGGTGAAAACAGAGGCATGGCATCACTGTTTGAAGGTTGAGCATGGAAATGCTCACCCCTGATTAAATGGCCATAATTCCTCAAGGCTGTGACATGGCTGGCAGGCAGGGGAAACTGGGGTCTTAAAATATAAATTGTTGGAATTTATAATATATGGTCAGTCTGTCAGGAAAAAAAAAAAAAAAAAGAAGTATTGGATTCTCCCAAAATTCAAACTATTAGGTAATTATTTTAACATTTCCAATCTGATGATCAAAGGAAAAATCCATATTTACTTTACACTTTGACAGAAACGTCATGAGTAGCATACACATAATGGGAATAGTAAATGCTTCTTTAAAATCCATGCCCTCTATGGTTGCTTGGGTGATTTTTTAGTAACGTTATCTGAAACGATGGATGGTGAGGTTGAGATAATTAGGGATGCTGAACTTTAGACGTACCTGTCACATTTAAGACACTCACATTACAGAAGTGAAAAATCAGTTGCTGCATGAACTTTTTCATCTAGAAATAACTCTATAATGCATTTATTGCAGATCTTTTAAATGAGAAAAAAAGGTGCAGATAAGTCACGGGAGCAAGAAACCGGCATCTCTCTGACACTCAGAACTAGGGGATAGGTCATTCTTGGAATGACCTGAGTCATCAACTTAGATGTCTTGGTTTGATAAAGTCGCCTCTATTGTATGCTGCTGATCATATGCATATGTGGTGTTTAGTTGCCATTGAGTCATCTAGGACTATGGAATGAGGCATTGCCTAATTCCTGGGATATCTTCCAACACTAGATCAAAAACTGTTCTGTTGTGATTGATAAATTTTTCATTGGATAATACAAGGAAATAGATTGCCAGGCACTTCTTCTGAGTCTGTCTTAGTCTAGAAGCTCAAGTAAGATATATCTACTATAATGTGACGCTGGTGATGTTTGAAATATTGTTGGCATGGTTTCCACTTTCATAGCAACACAAAAACCACCACAATGTAACAAATTGATGGTTGGATGGTAGATGGGTCAGCATATAGATTATTTTGTTGTTGTTAGTTCTGAATTATACATTTCTGTAGGGTTTCCAAGGAGTGGCTGGCGGGTTTGAACCACAAACCTTGTGATTCGCAACCCAGTGCTAATTGTGCATCACCACACTAGGAGTCCATATAGAATATAATAGTCCATGCATATGAATAAATAATACATGTGGTTCAGCTCTGTAACACAGTTGGTATGAGCTGAATTATGCTCAGTAGCAATGAGTATGGTTTGGATTGGAAGAAAAAAAAAATCAAAATCTTAAGATTATAAGTCAATAAAAATTGCTGAAGATGGAGGTTTGAAAGGGAAGGAATTTTTAAGACTTTAAGACATTATGTGGACATTGGTGTGGCACTGTAGGATCAGTACTGGACTTCAAATCACAAAGTCGTCTGTCCAACCCACCAACTGCTCCTCAGGAATATTCTACAGTGTCGCTATGAATTGGACCAACTCGATGGCGCTTAAAAACAAGACATGCTTCTGGTCAGATGAGTCAGTGTTGACTTCTTGTTGCTGTTAGGTGCCATCAAGTCAGTATTGACCCATAGTAACATTATGCACAGCAGAATGAGATACTGCCTGATACTGGGCCAACCTCACTACTGTTGCCACGCTTGAGTCCATCGATGCTCCCACTTGGCAATCCATCTCATTAGGGGTCTTCCTCTTTTTCTCTGACCCTTCACCTTACCAAACATGATATCCTTCTCCAGTCCTTCTGACAATATATCCAAAATATGAGAAATGAAGTTTGACCATCTTGGCCTCCAAGGAGCACTCTGGCTGCACTTCCAAAACGGATCTATTGGTTCTTTTGGCAGCCCATGGCACTTTCAATATTCTCCTCCAACACCATAATTCAAAGGCATCAATTCTTCAATTATTCACTGTCCAGCTTTCACATGCATATGAGGTTATTGAAAATATCATGGTTTGGGTCAGGCGCACGTTAGTCCTCAAGCTAACATCTTTGCTCTTCAACACTTTAAAAAGGTTTTGTGCAGCAGATTTACCTAATGCAATACGTCCTTTGATCTCTTGACTGCTGCTTCCATGAGTGTTGATAGTGGATCCAAGAAGAATGAAGTCCTTGACAACTTCAATCTTTTCTCCGTTGATAAGAATGTTGTTTATTGGTCCAGTGGTGAGGATTTTTGTTTTCTTTACATTGAGCTATAATTCATACAGAAGGCTGTGTTCTTTGATCTTCATCAGTAAATGGTTCAAGTCCTCTTCACTTTCAGCGATCAAGGTTGTATCATCTGCATATCGCAGGTTCCTCCAATCCTGATGCCACATTTTTCTTCATAGAACCCAGCTGCTTGGATTATTTGCTCAGCATACAGGTTGAATAAGTATGGTGAAAGAATATAATCTTGTTGCACACTTTTTAAAATTTTAAACCATTCAGTGTTCCCATGTTCTGTTCGAACAACTGCTTCTTGGTCTAGGTACAGACTTCTCAGAAGTACAGTTAAGTGTTCTGGAATGCTCATACTTCACAATGTTGTCCATAGCCTGTCATGATCCACAAAATGAAAAGCCTGTGCGTAGTCAATAAAGCACAGGTAAACATCCTTCTGATATTCTCTGCTTTCATCTGAGATCCATTGGATAATAGCAATGATATCCCTCATTCCACAGCCTCTTCTGAATCCAGCTTGAACCTCTGGAAGTTCTCTGTCAATGTATGATTGTAGCTGTTTCTGTATTACCTTTAGTAAAACTTTACTCGTGTGGGATATCAAAGAGATTGTCTGATGATTTCCATATTCCGTTGGGTCACCTCTCTTTAGAATGGGCACACATATGGATCTCTTCCAATCAGTGGGCCAGATAGTTGTCTTCCAAATTTCTTGGCAGAGATGAGTGAGTGACTCCTGTGTTGCCTCACTTTCTTGAAAGATTTCAATTTTTATTCCATCGATTCCTGGTGCCTTGTTCTTTGCCAATTTGAGTTCTTATTAAATGCCTTGTCTATATGGCATAGAAGATAAGACCGATCACAAGATGTTTTCTTTCAGGTCTCTTAATACCCTTCAAGATAAAATTCAAACCAAATAAACACTTAAGAATGTGTAGCTATAATATTAATATAGAAAAATGAAACCACATATTCCAAGAGAAGAGCAATAGTACTCAGTAGTTGGGAAGATAGTCTTTTAAAATGTACCTAAATGATAAGGACACTTTTCAGTCTAATGTGGTGGTGGTGGTGTGCCTTCAAGTGGATTCCAACTCATAGCAACCCTGTACAAAGTTTCCAAGACTGCAAATCTTTACAGGAGCAGAAAGTTTCATCTTTATTCTATGGAGCAGCTGGTAGATTTGAATCCTATATGAAGACATTCCAAAGGTGAAAACGATCTAAGGACATACATGGAGCTACTGCACACCTTGATTGTAGTTTGAAACTTCCCTTTTATCATAAGAAACTTCTTTCTGAACTCTATCCTTCATCCCCAAGAGTTGCTAAAAGTTTTCAATCTGATTTTTCCCCTTGTTTTAATTTTCTTCACAAAGGACTAAATGTTTGGTCCTGGCCCAAATCTATTTTTTTATCCTATTGCTGTGCGTGCAGGATTCAAATTAAATTTCTTTTCCTATGAGAGTTAAGTAGATGTGGTTTAGTCTTCACAATGCTTTCTTGGTTTGAGCATTTATGTATGTGTTTCCCTCTCTTCCTCGTTCACCATGTTGTTGTTGTTAAGTGCCGTTGAGTCAGTTCTCACCCATAGTGACCCTGTATAAGGTTTCTGAGGAGCAGCTGGTGAGCTTGAACCACCAACCTTGCAGTTCAAATGTCTTTGCAGTCTGGCACATTTTAACCCACAGCACCATACCAGGACTCTTTTTTCACCATGTTGCTGTTGTTGTACAGTGCCATTGAGTCAATTCCAACCCATAGCTTTCCTGCATAGGGTTTCCAAGGAGCAGCTGGTGCACTTGAACCACCCACCTTGCAGTTCAAATGACTTTGCAGTCTGGCACATGAGCCCACAATGCCACCTCTAAATCATCTAGCATAGTAGTTTGCTTTCAGCAGGTGCATAGTAAATGTCTATTGGGTTAAATCTCCAGCTAGCTATCTTTCTGTAAATAACAGAGTTGCATAATGCTCAACTGATGAAAATAGGAAGAGAAAATATCATCTTCCTCTGCAATGAACAGGTGAGAACTCCTAGATTAGAGTTCTTTGGTGATTGTCCCCATGTCAATCTCCGAACCCAGTGTTTCTCACAATACCTAGCACAGAGTAGGTTCTGAAAAGTGTTTGTTGAATGAAACAATAAATGAATGAATGGCTGAATATGCAAGGGTGGTTGTGTTGCTAATTTTGTTTTTCATGGAACTCAGAAGTATGTCATCACCACACTTAGCAGCACTGTCTAGCTGTGTCAAATTCTGACAGTTGGTTTTAGTGCAATCCGTCAATAACTACCCAGATAGCAAATGCACCACACCAAATTTTACCTTCTAAACCTTCACCCTCTGAAAACAATTTTTCATAGAGGGAGCTGTAAAAGAGCAAGATACCATGGAAGTTGTCAGTCCCAAGCTTTAAGCTAGCTCTTGACTGCAGTAGTGAACAGGACAGTTCCGGCATCAAATGAGAATATGTAACAAGATCTATAACGTTTCTTTACTTTGTGAGTTTATTTAGTCAACAGTGAATGAGAGTTACGATTTAATTCACATTAGGAAGCTTTATGAACCTTTTACACACTGAGCAGAATTTTGGGTATGGTTTCAATGGTCTCATTTTAACTTGAATATTCTATAATTACATATGGCATATTTTCTGGATGATATGTGGGTCTTCCTGTTAAATATTTTGAAGAGGCATACTCTTTTTTTGGGGGGAATACTCATTTTCTGTTTGGTGCTTTAAGTGATAGTAGATTTCACAGTATGCAGAAAAATGACACCAAGATGTTTTCTGTGAAAACAAATAAGTAAATACTGTTTTAAGTTCCTAAATGATCTGCCAAAAGGCATAAGACATGATAAATTTTATTTTGCCCAAAATTACCTTCAGTGAGATGAAGAATTTTAGAGAAAGCTCCCGATAAATGAATTATAATCATAATGATCAGAACGGCAATCACGTTAAAACAAATATTTAATTAAAAAAAAAAAAAAAAAAGACAAGTTCAATTGTGTCCATTGAGAACACTGAATAGCTTCACAGTATTAAAGTTCATCTCATTATTATTTCATGGATATGCCTTGGTACTATTATACACAGGCCTTCTGCTTTAATCCATCTATTCACAAAGCAAGAAGACTTCTCCCTTAGACTTGTACCCATGACACGTCACAAAGGAATAGTTATATAGCAAAGGTAGCAGGTGCAAGCATTCTGCCTGGTTTTGTTACACTGAGCCCACATAAGGAATTCCATTCAATGGAGAGGATATATATGACTAGTTCAAAGTGATTCATTAGCACAAAGAAATAGCATAGTGGGAACAGTTCTCAGAGCCTTTGGCAAGCATGTTAAAGCAGGCCCATGACAGATGAACTCAATGAACTAACAGCTTAAATAGCAGTTGGGAACTTGGAGTGCTGAGAAATGAATGTGCTGACCTTACAATAGTGAGTAAAACTTCATGACTAGAAAACACAAACTTTTGGGTCCTTCTGGGAGAATGTATCCCATTATGTAGTGTTTAAGCAGAGTAGAAGGGGACTATGCAGCTATACATGCCATTAATTAAAATTAGAATAGAAAACCCTCTGATGTCTACCTTGCTGTCTGACTAACATATTAGGTCAGTTGCTTCATATATTTACCGACTGATTTTGCATCCAAAACCATAAGGGAAATGGCCCTTCAGAAGTACATCTATAATTCATGGACCAAATCAGAAGCTGTACATGTAAGCTTGCATTGCTATGCGTTCTTTGCTTTCATTCAAGTGGGAGCCAGCCATGCATAAGGAAGGACAAACCATGCTGTGAGATTCCATTTCTGTCTGCATTGTTTTCAAGATGTTTTAGGTATCCTGAGGCATTGACAAGGGCATTGGGAGGGGGAATGGAACGTATACGCTGAATTAAAAGAGGTTTATTTATTTTAGTGGATTGCTCAAAAACTCACAGATGTTTAGACAAAAATAAATAATTATTACTTTGCAATGTGTAAAGGTGTCTCACAGGATCTATTATTAGATTAACTTGTAATTATATATGTGTAGCTTATTTCATTTCTTTGATCTATCATGATGATTTAATATAGCTATTAGCAATTGTATTATTTTTCCCCCAATTGTTTGTACTTGCCTTCAATATTACACCTTATTGTATAAAAGGAAGTTCTTTGCAGGATTGCTTTTTACATTTTGTAATACGTACATTTTGCTGCTGCTTTAAAATGAAAACATTTAAAGTTTTTCTTACAGAATTTCTGCTTAGATTGGTTTCTAATTAAGTGATAAGATGTTTATATTTAAAATTTTTCTTACAGACATTAATTTTAGCAATAGAAATTAACTGAAGAAGTAAAAATAGCTTGTATCTTATTATGAGTATTCTATCTTCAAAAGGAAAATATGAAAATGGAGATTATAAGTCACCCATAAGGGCTGTGTGACTAATCAGTTTCACAATTAGCAAGCAGGTCAGAATTATCTTTGCCTAATTACTAGGGAGCAGCCTGAAGGTCTTCCTAAGTAATTGTTCAGTTGACCCAATCTCTAACCAGTGGCGGGTTGGTATGGCTGGCAGAGGATGACTAGGGACTGGAAGAAAACACTGGTGACTGAACCTGGCTTAGAGCACTGTGCAGCAATACCCTGTGTGCTCCAAGTCTCTTCTAAACCAATTTCAGTTTAATTCCTCTGTAAAGACTAAAAACTATCATTTTCTGATAACTGCAGTCCAAATCCTACAGTATATGTATACAAAAATGGACTGTTTCTAATATTCTACTTCAGCTTTCAGTAGATTGAGCCTTTTAATGTTTGGATCAAGCAGTAGGATTCCAGGAAAGATAAACATTATATATGCTAGTGAGCTGACTCTTTTTGCCTTGTATATTAGAAGACAATATGGACTAACCTATGTGCTCACATTATAAAGACTCTCTTCATGCTCCTCTAATTGCTAGGTGAATAATTTTGCCTGTTATGCTCTATAATGCTTCATACATAACCATCCCTGCCAAATCAACCTGATCTTGGCTCAGTCTTCTTTCATTCAGATTATTCCTTTATACACATGTGTTTGCAAAATTGATCTCTAAGCCTGAATTCTAAGACCCTCATACCACCTCCCATTATCGATCCTGCTTGGTACCTACCATACATTTACCTAACACTCATTTTACCCTCAATTATACAAAAAACCAAACCAGTTGCCAGTGAGTCAGTATAATTCACAAAACTCCCATGTATTTCAGAGTAGAACTATTCTCCATAGCACTGTGCTGCTATTTTTTGGAAGTGGATTAGCAGAACTTTTTCTGAGACATCACTAGTTGGTTTCAAATTGACACCTTTTCATTTAGTAGTATAGTGCTTAACCATTTGTACAACCCAAAGAATCCTGCCATATCTAATGTATCTTTCAGCTTCATCCCATCAGCCTGTAATTGAAGGAAAGACACAGATACCTGAATCATCAAAACAAATCAAAGACTATTGACTGACTACATGAAGTTGAGTATACTTTCAAAGACATCTTTGCATTTGCCCAGGCTTGTTAAATTTGGGTAAATGGTGCACATCTTCAAACCAGCTGTTGCCTTCAGCAAGAACTCATCTGATGTAGGAAACCCAAGAGGTCAAAGAGAAGAACTTTTCAGCTTTCTGTTTTACAGACATTTGGCAGTGCAGCTGGATCTTTGCCCAATCCAAGTGTCAGAATGCAAAGAAGGAAGGATGGCCACATTGACCATTCATCGTGTTGTAGTTATCTGCATTATGTATTCATGGGGTTGTGTGTATTGCTTATGACAAGTACCCTAGAAACCGGAAAGCTTTGTTCTTTTTTTCAACCAGTTGATAGTAACCCAGTGGAACTAGACAATATTCATTAATTCCCCATTTACTCCTTCATTTATATTTTTAAATGTAGTATCTTCCTGTACTCAGGAAGATGGTGGGAGTCATTTTAAACTTGCAAAGGATTTGCCAATAGTATTTGGTTAAAGATGGGAGAGGAATTCAACATTGGCTTATTCTTTAAGGATGGCAGTCACCTCTGACTTCTATTTTGATGTGATCTCTGGATCAAAATCATCAATCAAAATGCAAGCTGATGAAGACAGAGGAAAATAGAGAGAATTAAGATCAAGAAGAAACTCAGATGAACTATATGGGAGTTAACCAAAAATAATAAGTTTGTTAGCATTAATTTAAGAGTTTCCTTTGTGGGGTCAAGAATAATATGAAAAAACAAAGAGATTTCCTTTGTAAAACAAGAGATCAAGAAAAAATGAGTAAATCAGGAATTACTGAACAGATCAAGAGCTCCTTTGGGATGTGTGAATTATGAATTTTCTTCTAAGCTTCAACTCCATTTAGTTGGATGAAATCTTTCAACAGAAAGGGTCAAGAAGCAGGTTAAATGGTACTTGCTTAAGCTTCCTTCTTCAGTCATGTATTCATGAGAGCCCGCAGGCATCTCTACCTGTAGGGAAACTTGTTAAGGAAAAAGAAGAGTATCTCTGTCAAAGATTACACTTCCTGTTTCTGGGTCTTTTCTTCTATTTTAACTTTTCCATTGTCTTCCTTTTTTTTTTTTTTTCAAATAAAGGAAAGGGATTAAATTCCATTGCCTAGTATGGTTCTGTAACATTTGGAAACTATCAGCTGTTCCATGGGAGAAAGCTGAAGCGTTCTGCTCTCGTAAAGATTTACAACCTCAGAAACCCGGTACAGGGTTGCTATGAGTCGGAACCGACTCCACGGCACACAGCCACCATAACGTCTCTAGTGAGTCAGTATTTACTTGACAGCAATGGATGAGATGGGGTTTATTGATGTTCCTGAGTGGCATAATGGTTAAGGTAACCAAAAGCTTAGTGGCTCAAACCCACCAATCCATCTGTAGGGGAGAAACCTGGTATCAACTTCTGTAAAGCTTACAGTCTTGGCTACCCTAAGGAGCAGTCTATCTGTCCATTGTGGTCACTATGTGTCGGAATTGATTTGAAAGCAACAGGTTTTAGGAAGGTGCAAATGGTGACGTACTTACTAATAGATACATTATAGTTCAAATTTACTCAGAGATGCCTCAAAAGAAAAACCTGACGCTCTACTTCTGAAAGATGACTGCCATGGAAAATCTTGTAGAGCTCAGCTCTACTCTGACACATGTGGGGTCACCAGGAGCTGGAATTGACAGCAATTGTTTTATTTTACTGACTTTTATTAATATTTTTCTACTACAGTAATTGCTATTTTAGCTTTAGAAAAAAGGAATTCTTAGGACAACCATAATGGAATCCATCAAAGCCATAGTAGACTTTAAACTGTGGAGGAAGGCATATTTGGGGGCTCAGATTGTACCATATAATGCCTCTCTTTGTTCATTATGCACCTAGTCATATACCAATATTGGCTTTGGGACATTTCATTTTAATGGGGAAGTGAGTCCTAAGGCATATGTCATGGTGTGGTACACACTCAGACAAGAATGCAGATGGTCTGGGAAATGATGGAATAGATTTGCAGCATTTTAATTAAGGTCATTTTTTTCTTTATGTTGTTTGTTTTCTCTAAGTTTGTAGAGTCAGTTTCAACTTGTTGTGGTTGTAAAGTGCCATCGAGGCAGTTCTGACTCATAGTGACCCTATATAATGTTTCTGAGGCTTTAAATACATTTGCAGGAGCAGAGAGCCTCATCTTTATACCAGAGTGCATGGTGGGCTAGAAGTATCAACTTCATTATGTCTGAGTCTATGACTTCATTTATGTCTATATCTGTGTCTGTCTGTCTGTCTACCTACCTACCTACCTACCTACTTACCTATCTTTGCTAGAATTTTTGAATTATCCATATGCTTCTTGATTTGCTTTGTAAAGCTAAGTGGCTATTCTCTCATTAGTGAAAATTGTAGAACGACAAATTTGTGTCCCTGTGGATATATGGTCTACTTTTCTCTTGCCCCTTATTTCCCCCTTAATTCTAGGAGACTAGTTATAGATAATGATTGCTCCATAGAAGTTTTAATTGAACAGTTCTTTCATCTTAATTTGCCTCCAGATAATAGTTTGCTTTCTTAATTAATGCTGTGAAAACACACATTATGATATTTACCTGAAATGTGTTTTGATTAACACTGGTACCTATGGTTTCTGTTGACTAAAGTGCTCTTTTCCCCCAGCAGAGAGTCTGTGCTCTGTTAAGCAGCTGTTTCATTTCACCCCAGTGGTTGCTGCATTTTGCTAACTGTAAAAATAATGTTTATTTATGATAGAGTTTGTAAAGTTGTTCATACCAATTTAAATGCACCATCCCTATTCTCTGAGATAGATAAACATCTCTCTCACACTCTTTCTCTTGCTTTCTTACTTTATCTCCAACATACATTCTCAATAGCTACAAAACCTCACGTGATAGAATGTCTATGAGCATCTTGAAAAACTACTTATAATCCTAATGATTATAAAAATAATGACAATTTGTTGAGCAATTCTTGTGTTTGGTTTTATTATAAAGATTCCCCATCATATTATTACATTTGTTTCCATGACACTCCTTTAAAATGCTACTGATGTTAAGTGCTATCCAGCCAATTCTGACTCATAGCTACCCAGTATAGGGTTTCTGAGGAATGACTGGTGGGTTTGAACCACCAATCTTGCAGTTCAAACCAACAGTGGCATCTAGTATTTATCTTACAGTGCCATACCGGGACATATTATTTATTATTCCTCTTGTACACTGGAAATAAACAGACTCAGAGTAGTTACACTTCAAGTAAGTGGAAGAACTGCTGCTCTTTGCTGAGTTCAAATTCATCCATTCTTTGAGTTGAAATAAAGCCTTTTAGCAAGCTCCAAGACTACTGTAGACACCAAGAGACACTAATCAATCTCCAAGGAATAATCAGAGTGCTCTTTCTAATATATAGCTGTGATGTTGCTGTCTCTTGGTTTCCCTCAATAGAAAGTTCACTTATTTATCATGACTTTTCCAACTTTGCAGGCTTCTGATTTCATCTCTCATCACTTGTGTTCTCCCCTGAATGTCTGCTTTACCACTAAAGCTTTGTATGATTTCCTTTTATCTGTTTGGAACTTGCTTCCTTCCCTGTCCCAAATTTCTAGTTGAATCTGTGATCCTTCAAGTCTTAATGTGAACAATTTTTCCAGTAGGCTGTCTTCCTGCCAATCCCCACCCCAAATTGGCTCTCTGTGTCCTCATAGCACCCAGAACTTGTCTTTGTCTTTATTCATTTAGTGAGTTTTTCTTCCACCTCCTTAGAAGTAAGGATGGTAAGACCTTGGTTAGCTTACTTTGGATTTGGCATTTAAAAGGACCAATTGCTAGAAAATGACACCATGTTTGGTTGAGAGACAATGGAAACATGTGAACCCTTAATGAGATGAAATGACACAACAGTATCCTCAAACATACCATCATCATGAAGCTGGCACCAGACTGGTTAAACTTTTGGAGCAAAACTTAATGCCCACTCAAAAGCAAACAATATCAACACTAGAAAAAAATGATCATGAGCGTCTCCAGTCCTGCATTTTCTTCTGCTGAGTGTCTAGAACTGAATATGATAAAATAATATATGCTCCCAAAATAATTAAACAAAGAGTCAAAGTTGACTTGAAATACCATTCTGATATAATTTTGAAAAATTTGAAAATGCTTCAATAATTCCATGTAGTCCCTCTTCAATAAATGCTTTAGTATTGTATTAAGCCTCAATATGCTTAGACAGACACATTACTGTTACACTTGTGGCCACAGTTCTAACTCTTACGCTTGATATTCCCTCTACATAACAAGATGCTTCTGTCTTGCAGGACTTGGCATTTGCAATAATATCTGTCTGAATGTCGTCCCATCCCACCTTGTGAAGTTCCTACATTAAGACTCGAGTCAAATAGCATCTCGTTCCTGTTCAGTTAGTTGTGTCATCCTCCTCTCTCATGTACAATTTAAATCTGCTTCTTTTAGCATTCATTGCACTGCAATATATTTATTCAATTTCATGATTGTCTCCTTGTTATTGTTATTGTTACATCAAGGTGATACTGACTCATAGTGACCCAATGTGCAACATATCGAAATTGCCTGGTTCTGTGCCAATCTCACAATGTTGCTATACTTGAAGCTCATTGTGGCTGTCACTTGCCAATCTATCTTGTTGGGAGTCTTCCTCTTTTTTCCTCTTCCTCCACTTAAGCAAACATGGTATCCTTCACCAGGGACTGGTCTCTCCTGGTAAAATTTCTGAAGTATGAAAGACAAAGTCTAGTTATCCTGGCTTCTAAAGAGCATTCTGGCTGTACTTCTTCAAACACATTGGATTATTCTTTGGCAGTTTTTTTAATATTCTCCTCCAACACTATAATTTAAGTATATCAGTGCTTCTCTGGTCTTTCTGATCCATTGTTCAACTTTCACATGCATATGAGGCTATGAAAATACCATGGTTGTCTCCTGTTCCCAAACTGAAAGTCCTAAACATAATTTTAAAACAGCTGCAACCATATATTGACAGGGAGTAGCCAACATACAGAACAAGTAAATATGGTTAAAGGATGCAACCCTGGTTCATACATTTCTTGATTTTAAACCATTCAGTGCTCCCTTTATCTGTTCGAAAAACAGCCTCTTGGCCTATGTACCTGTTCCTCATGATCACATTTAAGTGTTCCAGAATACACATTCTCTGCAATGGTGTCCATAGTTTGTCATGATCTGCTCAATAGAAACCCTTTGCATAGTCAATAAAGCAAAGATAAACATCTTACTTGTAATCTCTGCTTTCAGTCAAGATCCATCTGACATCAGCAATAATATCACTTATCCCTTGTCCCTCTCTGTATCTTGCTTAAAACTCTGGCTACTCCCTGTCAATATATGTTTGCAGCTGTTTTAAAATTATCTTTAGGGCTTTCAGTTGGGGAACATGGGAAGCAGAGACAGGTAGGGGAGACTCCTTGGGAGAGGTGCAAAAAAAAACAAACCAGAGAAGGCACTTTGCTGGAACAGTTCCATGGCTTTGGCTCTAATATAAATTGTGGGGTATCAATGTTTAGCACCCACCAGTGGAGAACTCTGACTGTGGTGGGAATATATGTGATTTCTGAAATGATTGGATGCTACCTATGGACCTCTCAGCCTGGGTGGGGCCACAGCCAAGCTGATACAACGCTGAAACCACAGAGCAGCCTCTGGAAAAAGAGGTGTGTGATGGCTTTTCACACTTTTCTTTCCTCCTTTCCCCTGTCACACCCTCTATACCCAGCTCAGTTACCTTCTGGTAGGTGGGAATACACCCCCAAAAGGGTCCAGCACTGTGCCCACAGGGTACAATTTTCCCATGGCGCAAATAGAAAATCCCTGAAAGTGGTCCCACAAGCTAAACCTTTGGCTGCTTCTTATGACGTCTGACTCTGGTATTCAGCCCTAAAACTGACCTGGGTGGCAGCCTTTATTCTGGCCCTACCTAACAAGAGGCAGCAGGCCTGGCCATATAGCCAAAATGTATTTGCACCTTGTAAAGCCCCAATAAGGCAAGAACCAGCACTAACTACTATATACAAGGACGCAGCTATTTTGAAAATTACACTGTGCATATGCAGATACCTAACTGACCTTCAGAGATAAAAATAGCATACATATTTCTTCCATTCATTTCTCAATATCTATCTGTGCACCTCCACAGTGGTGACTAGAGGAGGGGCCTGAGTGAGTGGACACCCCCACCCATCACTGGAAGTTTCTACTGTGCATACATAGTGACCTGCACAACAAAGGCTACTGGACAGTTGGCTACAGTTTTATTTCTGTTTTTGTGTGGTAGTATTTGTCTCTGCTTTTGTATTCCTTCTGGTTTTTGGTCCATTTGGTCTCACTTTTTTTCTGGGGGTGGACTCTTTCTCTCCCTATGTTACCTAAGAAGAGGCAGCATTTGTGACCATATAGACAAGCTACAGGCATACCCCATAATATTCTGCCATCCAGACAGGAGACAATACCAGCTGCTAGACATTACACAGATAGCCAACATTTGCTAAGATAGCCTGCAGTTGAGTAAAAAACAGGGAAAAGGAAGCCTATCTCCAGATCACATCCACCAGTAGACACTCAGTAAGCTTAACAACACATCAACATACACTCATTTAATCATTGAAAATGCATATAACTATTGAAAATGTCCAAGAAAGGCAACAAAAGATCTCATCACATGTCCAAAATCAGAAAAGAGTAACTGAGACAAATGAGCTAGAAGCAGACATAGACTTCCAATTAGAAGAAGAGCAGGCTTTGGACCTGCCTGAGAAGGAATTCAGAATGATATGGAGACAAATCTAAATGTTCCACAGAGGAGTGGAGGAAAAACAAGAAAAAAACTCAGGAAAGTTTTACTGGAACAATCAAACAA
The DNA here is from genome assembly GCF_000296735.1 of Chrysochloris asiatica. Taxonomy (NCBI): domain Eukaryota; kingdom Metazoa; phylum Chordata; class Mammalia; order Afrosoricida; family Chrysochloridae; genus Chrysochloris; species Chrysochloris asiatica. The sequence continues at coordinate 26,030,517 of NW_006408543.1, read as the reverse complement.
GATACATATATCATTGGTAACAATTCAAAATCTGCAAAAAAGAGTTCCAGATGATTCATAATAAAATATCAGAAATGGAAAATATACTGAAAGGGCAAAGGAGTAGACTTGAAGAGATAGAAGCCAAAAGTCCACAGAGGAGAGAGTTGATGAGCTTCTGGAAGAAAACTTCCCAAACGTCTTGAAGGATGAGAAGATAAGCATTTAAGAAGTTGAACAAACCCAAGGAAGGATAGACCCTAAAATAAAATCACCAAGACATATCATAATCAAGCTCTCCAAAATCAAAGACCAAGGAAATAAAGTCAAATACATGGAACCTGAATAACAACCTACTGAAAAGCAACTGGGTAGTAGAAGAAATTAAATGTGAACTCACAAAATTCCTAGAAACAAATGAGAACAAAAACACAACATACCAAAATCTTTGGGATCTTGGTGAAAGCAGTGCTGAGAGGACAATTTGTTGCAATAAATGCACACATCCAAAGAGAAGAACCAAAACT
>NW_006408543.1:26020623-26026381 GCF_000296735.1 Chrysochloris asiatica | reverse complement strand
TGCAAGCCACCTCATAACATGGATGAGTACATTATCCTGGATGAAATGAGTCACAAAGGGAGAAATACTGCATAGAACCATTATTGCAAAAGCTTAAGAAAAAGTACCCACAATAAAAGGGAAAAAATATTTTTTTGATTACTGGGGTGTAGAGACTGGGTTAGGGGATGGAGGGGAAGGTGGAATGCAAAGTAGGGAATAGACACAAGATAGTTTGGGTGCTGTGGGTGTGGCAATGTACAAGATGGGGGAGGGGAATGGAAGAACAAGGCAGATGGGAATACATTTAGACAGGTTTGCATGGGCTAAGTATGATAGAGGTAAATAGTGATCTATGCTCACCTTGGAACAACAAGCCTCTGGGATACAGGAATTGAGGCATGGTTTGAATGGGTAAAAGAGAGTAATAATGTTAAGATGCTTGACTGTCTTTTGAATCTTGGTTTCCCTTGCCTACTACTGTAAGATAGACACTTAAGGAAGAGAGAAAAGAATAGCCAGAAACATCACCATACAAAGCTTGTAAGTCCATCTTCAGCCTATAACTGATGGGAATACCTAAAATGGGGCTCAAACTTGCCCAGGAAAGGAGGCTTCTTGAGGAGCCTTTGCATTGCATAAGACCACAAGTGGAAATCAGATCCCCATCCAGAATTTTCTGAGGTGGGAAATTTCCACTTGAAAGGACAAGCAGACCAGCCTGGAGCTTCTAGAAGAACAGAAGATACTTCTTGAAAGAAGACCGGCAGGAAAAATCAAAAACAACTACGGTAGTCTGAGAAGAACAAGCATGTTGTTTGCCAAGGAGCCATCAGGGCAAGTAGTCCCCTCAGGGCAACACCCCCTTCCAAGATTGAGACTCAAGGGGAATACAGGAGCAGGCATGTGGTCTTCCTGGTGACCACTTTGGTCTACCGATAAGTGGAAGTGGGAGGATAACTGCAATGAAATTGTTAGCTAAGTCCAACCACGTTCAACAGACTCCTGCCCACCTGAGTTGAGACCTCGTTGGCCAGCAGTATGGCAAGACCTGGGTCTCCTGGACTGAAGGACAGGGACATGGCCACAGAGGTCTAGAATGTAGAGTGAAGCATACAGCTGATATGAAGTGAGGGGAGATGCACAAGAACACCCATACTTACTGATAGCACTCATTTGACCTGACTTCAATGGCTGGATAATCAGAACTTGACTAGAGGAAGAAAGAAGAGGAAAAAAAGAGTATTCTGCTACAATTTGATGAATTTGACCTATACTTATGGATGTAGTAGCTCAAAAGAGGGAATGAAACTTTACAGTGAGGATTATTCCCACCCCCTTGGTTCACAGGGTTGACAAAGATTGGCAACTTAGACATTGGATACCCAAAATGGGGGGGACTACAAAGGCAAGAAGTGACTGGATTACAAATTTTAAAGTGGGAGCCTAGTTTCAGAGGGTGCAGGGGAAGGTGGAATCTCCACTGAGTGTTTTCCAACCTGTCTGGGCAGGGCTGGTGAAAGGAGATGGGGATAAGACTCTTGTGGTTCAATAATGAATAATTGCTACCAGGACTGATTATGAGTGTTGTAAATGTAAAAGTAGACATTTTGTAACAAAAGGAGTGGAGTGATTGATCTTGCAGTCCAAGAGTGGAGGACCCTGGACCCAGCAAGGGAGAACAGTGTAGTGCGGGACCCTACCCAGAGAAGCAGTGACACCAGAGATTGAGACAGAGATGATGATTTGAAAAGATGGAGCAGCTTAGAGCCCTGGGAGGGAGAGGGACTATAGGCTGATGGCCAGTGGGCAGGCTTGTGGGATGTGCCCTTTGGTTGTTTAAATGGTTGTATATTCCTGAGTGCTTTGGTGTACCTCAAAACCAAAAAAAACAAAAAAAAACAAAACAAAAAACACAGAGGGAATGGAAGCAAATGCTATTGGTACATGGAGGGGATTATAATCATCACAACAAAATGAAATATGATAGGATGAATGTAAAGCTGATGTTCTTCCATATAAATTATCATCCAATTCACAATATAACTTATCTTTAGCAAAATTTTGCTTGCATGCAATAATAATGATATTGTCCAATTATGCCCACATTCCTTTGGATAGCTTCTCTTTCAAATGGGCACAAATAGGCATCTCTTCCAATCAGTTGGCCAGATAACTCTCTTTCAAAATATTTTGGCATAGATGAATCTGTACCTCCAGTGCTGCCTCAGTTGGTTGAAAGATTTCAATTTGTATTCCATTAATTCCAGGAGCCATGCTCTTTGCCAATGCCTTCAGTGCATCTTGGACTTCTTCCTTCAGTACCATTGACTTTTGGGCATAGGCTACTGTTTGAAATAGTTGAACGCTGACCATTTCGTTTTGATACAGTGATTCTGTATATTCCTTCTATAATCTTGGATGCTTTCTGCATCATTAAATATCTCCCAATAGATCTTTCAATCCTTTGAGTCAGTTTTGGTCTGTGCAGACATATTGTAATGCAGATTCTTGTATTAAATTATATTATGTCAATGTATTAATTGTTAATGAATGCTTATAGGATGAATGAATAAATGAGTCAAGATAGGTTATGTTCTCTTTATTAATTCATCAGTTTGGAATCAAACAGTAGTTATTTTTGGCTTGCAGGCCATATATATGGTCTGTTAAAACTACATAGATGTAGTGTTGTAGTACAAACAAACAAAATGCTCTAGAATGCAATTCTGACTCATGATGACCATAAATGTTTCAAAGTAGATCTACGCTTCATATTTTGCTTGCATGCAATATTAATGATATTGTCCAATCATTCCCTCTTTCAAATCGGCACAAATATGCATCTTATCCAATTAGTTGGCCAGGTATTTTCAATGCCTGTGATCAAAGGCTGTAATAATTGAAACAATAGCACCAGATCTTTGTTTTTTAGGTGCCGCTGAGTAAATTTGAACTTCCAAACTCTTTAGTTAATAGTTGAGCATGTAACTGTTTGCATCAGCTAAGCACTCATAAAGTAACCATGGTGGTGGTGGTTATGTGCCATCGAGTCACTTCTGACTCATAGCGACACTGCATAGGGTTTCCTAGTCTGGAAATCTTTATGGGAGCAGAAGGTCTCATCTTTCTCTCATGGAACTGCTGGTGGTTTCAAACTGCTGACCTTAAGGTTAGAAGCCCAACTCATAACAACTACACTACCAGGTCTCCTTAAGGTAACCATAGACAATGTATAAATGAATGGACATGGCTAAATTCTGGAAAAATTCAGGTATAAAATCAGGAGGTGGGCTAGATTTGGCCCCAGGCACTAGTATATCAAGTAGGGTAGTGGTGGTTTGCTGTGGAGTCAGTTCCAAATCATTTTGACCCTGAATAGGGTTTCCGAGGCTGCAAATCTTTACAGGAGCAGAAAGCCTCATCGTATCACCACAGAGCGGCTGGTAATTTTGAATTGCTGACCTTGAGGTTGGCAGCCTGATTTGTAACCACTATGCTGCCAGAGAAATAGATTACAATTCTCCAATTGTCTGTAAATAGATTTTGAAAGAGAGGTCCTTGTGTGAATGGACAGGGATTATATAACTCTTAGGATAACGAGGTTGAAGTATTTTTTCTTTAGATACTAAGTTTGGTTGCAATCTCTTTCATATGGCAGTTCTTACCATAAGTTCCAATAGCTCTACTTTTTTAAAATTAAAATCTATCTAGTCACATAATCAATAACAGGTGATTGAAAACATAATCATGCTCTCTTATTTGAAGAAGTTTGAAATAAGATGCTCAAATTTTACAGAGTATACTATTAGTAGAAAATGTATTGTAGAGAGTAGATGGATACGTGAGTTCCTTTGATTTTCCTTTAGTTTGTAATGCAATACCATTTTCAAACAGTTTTTTTTTTTCCCTTTAAAGTATCTGATTCCTAAAACTAAAAGCCAAATGAGAGGTCTCTAATATGTAATTAATATAATAGTATCACACTAAGAATGGATGGACAGTTTTATGATTTTAAAATCATTCAAATGTAGTATCTCTGACATTCTACAATTCTGAGTTTCCTGTAAGCACAGAATCCACAAAGTCAGAAATAGTGGGCTTGAAAGAAGATGGCAAACTGGAACTGAAAGACTATACATGAACAAACATATGGAAATCATTTAAATCTTTCGAGGTCATCTTTTGGACAATGTCTGCTAGGCCCAGCTGGAGTTTAATGCAAAAGCCCCAAAGCTCTAGCAGTACCCTCAATCTCCTCTAGGTCATTTCACCAAAAAAACCACACAAATTTGAATCCTAATTAGGTTAAGTTCTCGACTGGCTTTGCCCAAACCAACAAATGCACTTTTACGCAGATATGATATTGTCATGGCTACATCCTGTTTTTCTGGTTTCATTCTTTTAAGTGCCAAATTACACATATTATGTTCTTATTTTTGTTTCATTTCTGTTTTTTCACTTGCTAAGCACACAATGGAATTTAGGATGCTTTGGTTTTATAAAGATATCACAGCATTCAAATGGTCTTTTGGTAGTTTATGACTGGTGTGTACAATCTGCCTACATTTCAAAGATTTAAAGAGACTTGGCATAGGTGCCTAAAAGTCCTATGAAGACTGCATTGCCACATATACTTTCATTTCTATATAAATGAGATAATCTTTTAAAGCAATGAAATTTATTAAACTGACTGACTGTTAAGATCCACAATGCTAAACCACTTTTAACTGGCCCCCAAATTATATATCATTCATTAGAGACCAGACATTACATTTCTCAAAATGCAATAAGGTAGATGGACACATTTATTATATATATATGACTTTAAAAAATAGAGATGTAAATATATTAGTTATATGTATAAACGTTGAAAGTTATATAAAGGTTAAAATCATAGTTCTACCATGTATTAGCTACCTAAAGGCAGGAACTAGTTTCAGATGTCCACTCCCGGCCCCCAACACTACGCCACTTCTATGACTCTTTCCTTTCAGTGTCTGTAAACCTGTGTAGTGCCTCCCTTTGATTCTAGACTGGATCTGTGACTCATTTGACCAACAGAATTAGGCACAGATGACACTAATTATTTTTGCTACTAGGTCATAGAAAGCCTTGAGTTTCTATCAGTCTCTTCTGGGTAATATTCTATCTTTGGAATTCTAACCACTGAGGCAGTCATGTTGTAAGGAAAGCCAAGGTAGCCAGTGGAGATGCTACATTTAAAATGAATGAGCCTAGACAACTGTGAAAAGAGACACCAACAAATGAGTGAAAAGCCATCTTACTCAGATGACTTCAGGCCCAGTTGTTGTAATGCAGAGATCCTAACCACATCAGACCATTGCCTCACAAAACTCTTGTTTCTGTTGCTGTTAGGTTTCACTGAGTCTTTTTTAGTCATAGTGGTGCCGTTTACAGAATGAAACACTGCCTGGTTCTGTGCAATTGTCACAAGCATTATTGTGTTAGAGTTCATTGTCACAGTCACTGTGTCAATCCATCTCATCCAGGGTCTTGCTCACTTGGAGCTGTAAAATAAGTACTGAACTGCTACCTGCAAGGTTGGAAGTTCACACCACCAACAGCTCCTTGGAAACCCGAGACAGGGTCACTATAAAATGGAACCAATTCAGTGGCACTTAACAACAACAACAGCATACTTTACCAAGTATGATGTCCTTCTCCGGGAACTGGACCCCCTTGATAGCATGGCCAAAGTGCAAAAGACCAACTTCCATCATCCTACCTTCTAAGCAGATTCTGCTTATACTTCTCC
>NW_006408543.1:26014783-26020303 GCF_000296735.1 Chrysochloris asiatica | reverse complement strand
CATGTTGGACAGGTTACAATGTAGCTTCCAGATTAACACAAACTAGGAAGAAGGATAGGCAGACCACTTCTGAATGAAAATGTTATGAATAGCAGTGGAATATTACCTGATATAGTGACCGAAGATGAGCCCCTCAGGTTGGAAGGTACTTAAGATCAAAGTAGGGTTGATCTTAACAACATGAATGGACTAAAGCTTTCAAGACGTTAATTTGCTGATGGGATACAACTCAAAATGAGAAGAAACAGCTCCAAATAGCCATTAAAAATTGGAACATGTACTATGCAAAGTATGAACCTAGGAAAATTGGAAGTCATCAAAAATGAAATGAAATGCAAAAGGATCAATATCCTAGGCATACATGAACTGAAATGGACTAATATTGGTCAGTTTGAATCTAACAATCATATGGTTTACTATGCCAGAAATCACAAAGATGAATGAATGCCATTACATTCATAGCACTTAAAGAGCATTTCAAGAGCTATCTTGAAGTACATTGCTGTCTGTGAAAATAATACTAGTTAATACCACTGTTATTCAAATTTATGCAACAGCAACTAAAGTCAAAGATGATCAAATTGAAGAATCCTACCAACTTCTTCAGTCAGAACTTGATCAAACATGCAATCAAGATACATTGATAATTACTGGTGATTAAAATATGAAAGCTAAAAACAAAGAGGAAGGATTAGTAGTTGGCAAATATGACCTTGGTGATAGAAATGATGCTAGAAATTATATAATAGATTTGTGCAAGACTAATGACTTACTCATTGCAAATACCTTTTTTAAGCAACATAAAAGGTGACTATACACTTGGACTTTATCATACAAAATATGTAGGAATAAATTGACTACATCTGTAGGAACAAACCATGGAGAAACTCAATATCATTAACCAAAAGAAGGCCAGGGGCTAACTGTAGAACAAACCGTCAATTGCTCATATGCAAGTTACGGCTGAAGCTCAAGAAAGTTAAAACAACTCCACCAGAGCCAAAATATGTCCATGGATATATCCCATCTGACTTTAGAGACCATCTCAAGGACAGATTTTATGCATTAGACACTAATAACCAAAGATCAGAAGAGTTGTGGGATGACATAAAGAATAGGAAAAGAGCAAAAGGTCATAAAAAAAGACAATAAAGAAAGAAAACAAAATGGATATCAGAAGAGACTGCAATTTGCTCTTGAGCACAGAGAAGAATGCAGCAGGACATCACTAGAGAATGGCCAGAAATTCAATCTGTATTCAAAAGATGTGAAACTAGGGATATCATTGCTGACATCAGATGGATCATGGCTAAAGGTAGAGAATGACAGAAAGATGTTTGCTTGTGCCTTATTGACAATGCAAAGGAATACAACTGTGTGGATCATAACAAGGGACAAATAACGTTGTGAAGAATGGGAATTCCAGAACACTTAATTGTGCTCATGAGAAATCTCTACATATATCAAGAAGCAGGCATTTGAACAGCAGAAGGACCATCTCACCTAAAATCACCCACTCTTTCTTCTTAAATAAGACATTTGAAGAACCAATGACTAATCAGCCCATGTTCACACACAAATTGTGCTGTCATACATTGGGGTGTTTTGTTTTGTTTTAATTAGGGGGATGTAATGACACTTAATGGTTTAAAATCAGGAAAGGTCTGTGTCGGGGTTGTATCATTTCAACATACTTATTCAATTTGTATGCTGAACAAATACGAAGAAGAATATAGCATCAAGATTAGAGGAAGAGGCTTTAACAACCTGCAATATGCAGATGACACAACCTTGCTTACTGGAATATAAGAGGACTTAAAGAACTTACTGATGAAGATCAAAGACTACAACATTCAGTATGGATTGCACCTCGATATAAACAAAATAAAAATCTTCACAACTGGACCAATGAATAACATCATGATAAATGGGAAAAAGATTGAAGTTGTCAAAGATTTCATTTCACTAGGATCCACGAATCAGTGCTTAATGGAAGCAGCAATCAAGATCAAACAAGTATTGGATTAGGCAAATCTGCTGCAAAAGACCTTTTTATTAAAGCACAAAGATATCACTTTGAGGACTAAGATAAGCCTGATCCAAGTCATGGTGCTTTTAGTTACCTCATGTGATGTGAAAATTGGGCAATGAATAAGGAATACCACTGAAGCATCATAGCATTTGAATTTTGGTTTGGAGAAAGTTTTTCAAAGTACCATGGACTCTGAGAAGAGCGAACAAATCTATCTTGGAACAAGTACAGCCAGAAAAGTCCTTAGAGAAGAGAATGGTAAGACCTAATCACTAGTGCTTTGAACATGTGGTCAGGAAGGACTAATCCCTGGAGAAGGATATCAAGCTTGAAAAAGTAGAAAGTCAGCGAAAAAGAGGAGGCCCTAAAAATATATTGGCATACAGAAAGAAACAATGGTCTCAAACTTAATGACAATTGTGAGGATGGTGCAGAATCTTGCAGTCTTTTGTTTAGTTGGCAATAGGATCACTATGATTTGGAACCTAACAAGAAGAGGCCTTTTGCAGCAGATTTATCCAAGACAACATTTTATATGATTTCTTGATTGTTGTTTCTATAGAGTTGATACTGTTGTTGTTAAGTATCATCAAGTCAGCTTTGATTTTAGGTCCAAGTAAAATGATATTCTTGACAACATCAGTCTTTTGCCACATACCATGATGTTGTTTGTTGGTCCAGGTGTGAAGATTTTTTTTCTCTGTTAAGGTGTAATCCATACTGAAAACTGTAGTCTTCCAAATCCATCTGTAAATGTCTCACATCCTCTGTGCTTTCAGTAAGCAAGCTTGTGTCATTTGCATTGTGCAGGTTATTAATGAGTCTTCCTCTTTTCTGATGCCATGTTTTTCTTCATATAATTCAGTTTATTGAATTATTTGCTCAGCATATCCCCTTGTTCTGTTACAACGACTGCCTCTTGGTCTATACACGGGTTCCACATGGGTACAATAAATTTTCTGGAATTTCCATTCTTCACATTGTTATCTATAATTTGAATGACTTTACATAGGATGTAAAGCACAGGTAAACTTCTTGTATTGTCTGCTTTGGTCTAACTCCATCTGACGTCAGCAACGATATCCCTTGTCTCATGTCGTTTTCTGGAGCCTGCTTGAATTTATGGTAGTTCCCTGTCAATGTGCTGTTGGAATTGCTTTTGAATTATCTTCAGCAAAAATTTACTTGGTTGTGATATTAAAGATAGTGTCTGATAATTTCTGTATTTTGTTGGATCAAATTTATCTGGAATGTGTATAAATACTGACCTCTTTCATTGAATGACTTTCAAAGTTCTTGGCATAGACAAGTGAAAACTACCATCTTTTACACTGTTGTTGTTTAGTGTCGTTTTGTCAATTCTGATCCATAGCGATCCTGTACAGGGTTTCTAAGGAGCATCTGGTGGGTTTGAACTGCAGACCTTGTGGTTTCCAGTTCAGTCCTGATCCTACAGTACTACATTACACTGGATCACTAAAATACCTCTTTGGTGTCTCCTCAATTCTTAGAGCCTTTTTTTTTTCTCAATGTCTTCAGTGTGGTTTGGACTTAGTCCTTTATTACCATCTGTTCTTGTTCATGTACTAATTCTTGGATTGGTTGAACTTTGACCAATTATTTTGGTACAATTACTGTGTATTCCTTCTTTTGATGCTTACTGTGTTATTCAATATTTTGTCATTGTTGTTCTTGTTGTTAAGTGCCGTCAAGTTGATTGTGACTTATAGTGACTCTGTATAGAGTTTCCGAAGCTGGAAATCTTTATGGGAGTAGAAAGCTTCATCTTTCACCCAGGGAAAAACTGGTGAGTTTTAACTTCTGACTTTGTAGTTAGCAGTCTAGTGCTTATCCTACAAGGTCACTAGGACTGTGTATTCTTTTGATTGATGTTTACTGTGTCATTCAATATTTTGCCATAGAAACATTCAATATTGAAACTCAAGTCTTGAATTTTTTTCTTCAGTTCTTCTAGCTTAAGAAATACTGACCATGTTCTTCCCTGTTGGAATTCTATCTCCAAGTCTCTGTACTTATCATTATAGTACTTTATCTTCTGGTGAAGCTTGTTGAAGTCTTCTGTTCAGCTCTTTTACCTCATCATTTCTGCTATTCACTTTAGCTGTTTTACATTCAAGAGGAAGTCTGAGTTTCTTCTAATGTATACGTTCTTTCTTTCTTTTTTTCTTTGTTGATTTTTAACCTTTTGCTTTCTTCAGTTATGGTGTCCTTGATATCATCCCACAGGTCAACTGATCATAAGTGCTCAATGTGTCAACTTTATTTTGAAATGGTCTCTAAGTTCAGGTGGGATATAGTCCAGATCATCTTTAACTCTTGTGGATTTATTTTAATTTTCTTCTGCTTCATAAGAAGTTTGTTTTGACTGATGATATTGGGATCGTATCCATCAGCTCTTTCCACTGATCCTGTATATTCTGTTTGAATCCTGTATATTTTATTTTGCAAGGCCCACTAGAATAGTTACAACTTGCAAACCACTACAGTAGCACAAACTGATAGAAGAAAAATGAATATTAAGATGTTAAAAACAAAAAACAAACAGGTATTCATGGATGTTGCAAAATGCTATCGTGCCATGTAATTTCTGACATCATTTCTGTAATCAAGGGCACAATTTCTAACCATTAATATGTCGTCTTTCTTTCCAACTTTCCTATTCTAATCACCAGTAATTATAAATTCAGACTGTAGAAACTGGTAAAAAATCTTCAGTTTCTTCCTCTTTGATTTACTGGTTTGTGCATAAATTGAATAAAAGTCATTAACTGTTGTTTCTTGTGTGAGGATGGATATTAACCTATTTCTGACAGCATATCTTTAGGATAGATATTGAAATGATCTTTTTGACAATGAATATGTTAATCTTCCTCCATTTGTCATTCCTGGCAGAGTATAACATGTGATTATATGATTCTGAAGTCCTGATGTGGAATAAGTATTGGACCTCAAGGTTGGATTGAACCACAAGGTTAGCAGTTCAAACTCACAAGCCATTCCTTGGAAATTCTATACAGATTGTTATGAGTTAGAACAGAATCAATGACACTTAACAACAACAACAAATGGCCAATAACAGTTCTTTTCAGCTTACTAATGGCTAGAATGGAGTCCTGATATGGTGCTGCAAGATAATGCGGTAGACTTCAAGGTCAGTTTGAACTGCAAGCTCACCAGCCACTCCTTTGAAACCCTATACAGGGTTGCTATGAGTTGGGTCTGACTTAAGGCACTTAACAACAATGCCTAGAATAGTTATCTTCAAGTATTCCATTTCATTTCTGAACACTTTCAATTTTCCTAGATTCATACATTATATACCCCACATTCCAGTTATTAATATGTGTTAGCATCTATTCTCATCTTGAGTCATGCCACCTCAGCAAATGAAAGTTCCAAAAGTTTTACTCCATCCATGTTATTAAGGTCAACTTTCCTTTGAGAAGACAGCTCTTTTTTTTTTTTTT
>NW_006408543.1:26012792-26014384 GCF_000296735.1 Chrysochloris asiatica | reverse complement strand
GCCTAGACAGATTGGATACTACTCAGTGGAGATTCTACCCTCCTCCACGCCCTCTGGATCTCGGCTCCCTCTTGAAAGCTTGTAAGCCAGTCACTTCTTGCCTTTGTGGTCCCCCCCACTTTGGGTAGCCAATGTCCAAGTTGCCCATCCCTGTGTACTCTGTGTATGGAAGTGGTGGGAATGATCCTTGCTGTAAAGATTTGTTCCCTCTTTTGAGCTACTGAATCAATAAGTCTAGGTCAAGTTCATCAAATTATATCAGATTACTCTTATTTTTCCTCTTCTTTCTTCTTCTGGTTGAGTTCTGATAATCCAGTCATTGAAGCCAGGTCAAGTGGGTATTATCTACAAGTGTGGGTGTTCTTGTGCATATGTCCTCTTTTCTTATCAGCCGGACGTGTCACTCTCCACTCTAGTCTTCTGTGGCTATGTCACTGACTCTGGGGCCAAGAGTCCCCAGGTCTTGCCACACTGCTGGCTGATCAGGTATCCACCTGGGTTCACAGGAGTCTATTGAACGTTGTAGAGGTCAGGTCGCAGCTTCATTCTGTTTCCCTCATTTCCCCTTATTGGTGATGATGGTGGCCACCAATCAGAGTGTGTATTACCATTGAGTCTTAGTCTTGTAAAAGGGTTTGCTCTGAGGGAGCCTGAACACTTGCCTTAATGTCTTCTGGGTGAGCAACTTACTTGTTCTTGTAGTAATCAGTCCGTCTGCCTATATTGTTTTGTATTTTTCCTGTCGGTCTTTCTTTCAAGAAGTATCTTCTGTTCTTCTAGCCGCTCCAGGCTGGTGTGCTTGTCCTTTCAAGTGAAAATTTTCCACCTCAGAAGATTCTGGATGCTGTTCAGGATTCCACCTATAGTCTTATTATGTATTGCAGAGGCTTCACAGGAAGCCTCCTTCACTGTGCACGTTGTAGCCACATTTTAGGTATTCCAATCAGTTATAGGCAGAAGATGGACTTAAAAACTTTCTGTGGTGATATTTCTAGCTATTCCTTTCTTTCTCCCTCAAGTGTCTATTTTATAATGTAATGCAAGGGAAACCAAGATTCAAAACAGCCAAGCATCTTAACATTATTTCCCTCCTTTTCCCCATTCCAACCATGTCTCAATCCCTGTATCCAAGAGCCCTGTTGTTTCAAGGTTGTGCATACATCATTATTTATGTCTGTCCCACTTAGCCCATGCAAACCTGCCTAATTGTTCTCCCATGCATTTTGTTCTTCCATTCCCCTCCCCCTTTTGGTATATTGTTCCCCTCCTTAGCACCCAAACTAGTCTGTGTCCATTCCCCTCCCTGTGTTCCACCTTCCCCTCCCTCCCCTCACCACTCCTCCCACATTGTAGTAACAAGCAAAGAATCCCCACCCTTTAATATGGGTTCTTTTTCTTAGTCTTTTACAGTAGTGGTCCTGTACACTATTTCTCTTTTTGTGACTGATTAATTTCACTCAACATAATGTCCTCCAGGTTCATCCATGTTATGCGGTGGCTTGCAGCTTCCTTGTTATTCTTCAAGGTAGCATAATATTCCTTTGTGTGTATGTACCACAGTTTGTTTATCCATTCTTCAGTTGATGGGCACT
>NW_006408543.1:26009343-26010602 GCF_000296735.1 Chrysochloris asiatica | reverse complement strand
GTGATGTCGTTCTCTGGTTTGGGTATGAGGGTTATGCTTGCTTCATAAAATAAATTAGGAAGTTTTCCATCCTCCTGTATCTTCTGGAATAATTTGAGTAGAATTGGTGATAACTCTTTCCTAAATGTCTGGTAGAACTCACCATTGAAGCCATCTGGGCCTGGTGTTTTTTGGTTGGGATTTTTGATGACCTGATCAATTTCTTCTTTTATTATGGGTCTGCTCATGTTTTGTACTTCACTGTTTATAAGTTTAAGTATGTCATTTTTATCTAAAAATATATCTATCTCTTCTAAGTTTTCAAATTTGTTGGAGTACAACTCTTCATAGTATTCTGTCATTATCCTTTTGATTTCCTTTGGTTCCATTGTGACATTACCCATGTGGTATTCTGTGTTATTGTTGACAGTGACAGACATGTTATATATGTCTTCTCCCTTTTTTCTTTTGTTAGGTTTGCCAATGGTCTGTTGATTTTGTTGATCCTTTCAAAGAACCAGCTTTTTCTTCTTGGACATGGTTAGTGTTTATCCGTGGCCTTAATACTTAATTGAGTGTGTGTGTTGGTATTTTTTATACTTTCTGATTGCTTCCATGTTGATGTGATCAGGATGTGGGCTTCCCTTTTCACTCTTCTATTGCTGAACTCAAAGTAACTTTCACAGGTGTTGTCTGCCTCCCTGGTATATGGCAGTTGGTATTGGTTCTTGCCTGGATTTTGTTGTTTTATAGAGTGTGATTGTAGCTTGACTAAATGGCAACAGTTGATGTCTCTTCTTGGGTACTATAGGGAGAGAAAGTGCCTCCCCAAGGTAGAAGAGGGAGCATAAAACAACAAAACAGCACCAGCAAAACAAAAAACAAAAAACAAGGAGAAAAAAACGAACCAAAAACAACAACAAAAAACAAGACTGAATACTGTAATTTGTAATCATAGAAAAGGAAGAGGAGGGAAAGAAGAAAACAAAACAGAAGAAAATCTGTAGCCTAATATGAGTCTGACTTCAATGTCCTAAGGAGCTCTGGTAGCATAGTTGTTATGAATCGGGCTGCTAACCTCAAGTTCGGCATTTCAAAACTACCTGACATTCTGCTGGAGAAAGATGAGGATTTTCTCTCCCATAAAGATTTACAGCCTGCGAAACCCTGTACAGGGTCACTATGAGTCAGAACCTACTCCATAGTACTAAAGAGGAACAACAACTTCAGCTCCTTGCCTTCAAAGCTGCCTAAGAGATTTCAAGATGCCACTGTTGGTT
>NW_006408543.1:26006646-26007309 GCF_000296735.1 Chrysochloris asiatica | reverse complement strand
CCACCCCCCACCCCCTCATTTTAGGTAGCCAATATCTAAGTTGCCTGTTCCTATCTACCCTGTGTAAGGAGAGGGGACAGCATTGATACTTGATGTGATGACTCCCTCCTTTTCTGTTGGTATTCAGAGTTACTACCTCCATGAGTATAAGTCAAGTTCATCAAATTGTAGCAATTTACCCTCATTTCCTTTACCAAAAAAAATTTTTATTATTTTTTTTAATCTTCCTTTAGTTGAATTCTGATTGTTAAGCCATTGAGGCTAGATCAAATGGATACTATCTGCAAGTTTGGGTGTTCTTGTGCATCTCCTCTCATTTCATATCAGCTGGATGTTTCACTCTCAGCCTTCCGTTGCTATGTCCTTATCCATGGGCTCAGATGTACCCAGGTCTCACCACACTTTGGACCAACCAGCTCTTCCTTTTCTCTCTCTCATCTCCAGGTCAATGGGAGTCTATGGACCATGGTTGAACTCAACCCATTTCTTCATTGCCAGTAGACCACTCACCAGTGAACCAATATGGTCATCAGCAAGCTTATATGCCTGCTCATGTGTTCCCTTTGAGTTTCAGTCTTAGAGGGGGGTTTGTCCTGAAGGAACTTGATTGCTTGCCTTGATGTCTTCCTGGAAAACAGCTTGCTTATTCTTATACTAGCCAGT
>NW_006408543.1:25999070-26004546 GCF_000296735.1 Chrysochloris asiatica | reverse complement strand
CCAGTACAGGGTCACTATGATTCAAAATAACTTGTCAACATTATCAACAACTATATATATGTATGTTTAAGCTCTGGTGTGATGATGTAGGATAGCTACACAGTGTCTAGTTCAAACACACCAGCCACTCTGGAAAACCATATTCAGGGTTAGCAGTACACAACAACTCTATACAGATTTACGTTTTTCCCCCAACTTCATTGATCTGCTCTTATCCTTATTTCCTTTCTTCTACTTATTTTGTCTTTAATTTTTCTTTCTTTTTCTAAATCCTGAATGGAAACAATACTACTGATACTTAAGCCTTTATTCCTAATGTAACCATTTAAAAATAATCTCCCTTTAACCACTGTTCTTTATCAAGGTTTGGGAAACCTTTTATTAAAAGAGTCAGTTTGTAAATATTTTAGAGTTTGCAGACTATATGATCTCTATCGCTGCTACTCTACTGTTCTGTAGTACGGAAGTAGCCCTAGACAATGCACAAATGTCATAGAAATGATTGTGTTCCAATTAGATTTTATTTACAAATACAGGTTGTTGTTACTAAGTGACGTTGAGTCCGTTCGGACACATATTGACCCAGGGTAGGTTTTCTGTCACAACTCCTCTGTCAGATTATACTATTGTTGTGGTTTGGGTGTTTCTGTGATGCTGGAATCTATGCCACCTATATTTTGAATGTCTGGAGGATAACCGGTGGTGGACAGGTTTAGACTGAGCTTCCAGACTAATAATCTAGAAAGAAGGAGAAGTGGACTCATTCCCAAAATATAGCCACTGAATACCTTATGAACAGCAGTGGAGTACTGTCTTATAGCATCAGAATGATGTTGAAATATTATTAAAGATCACTGGAATATAGTAAGATACAATGCCAGAAAATGAGCCCCTCAAGATGAAAGCACACAAAATACGACTGAGGAAGAACTGCCTCCTCACACTAGAGATGGTCATGATGACGTAATGGAGTAAAGCTTTTGGGACCTTCATTTGCTGATGGGGCACGATTCAAAATGAGGAGAAATGGCTGTAAACATCAGTTATAGTTGGATCCTGGAAATCATGAAGGATCAATATAGGAAAAATTGAAGTAAAAAATGAAATGGAACACATAAATATTGATATCTTGTGCATTGTTGAACTGGAATGGACTGGTATTGGGCATTTTAAATCTGACAATCGCATGGTTTACTATTCCAGGAATGGAAAATTGAAGAGAAATGCTGTACCATTCGTCTTCAAAAAGAATATTTGAAGATTTATCTTGAAATACGATGCTGTCTGTGATAGCATAATATCCAGTGGGTGTTGTGTGTTAATGCGCTGGACTGAAAAGTCAGTTTGAACTGCAAGAGTTGATGGTTCAAGCTCGCCAGTCACTCCTCAGAAACCCTATGCAGGGTTGCTATGAGTTGGAACTGACTCGACAGCACTTAACAACAATAACCAGGAAGACAAGTTAATACCACTCCTATTCAAATTTACACACAAATCACTAAAGCCAGTGATGATGAAACTAAAGAATTCTACCAACTTCTTCAGTCTGAAACTGATAAACCATCCATTTGGAAGGGCCAGGTGCTACTGCAATAATATATCATATCATTGTTTTCACATCATCCTTGGCATTCACCATCGTAACTACATTTCTGTGCCCAGCTGCAACAGTTTAGCTGTTCTACCTTCAATGCCTACGTATCAGTGGCAAAAAAAAAAAAAAAAGATGGAAGGTAGACACACAGTCACTGTAAAAAAAAAAAAAAAAAGGAAATGATTGACAGTCTGCCAAAATTACCAGACCAGGACCCTATCATTGTTAAATTGTATGATTGTTGTTGTTGTTAAGTGACTTCGAGTAAGTTCCAACTCATAGTGACCCTGTATAGGGTTTCCAAGGATCTTACAGTCCAGCGCATTAGCCTGCAGCACCACACCAGGGCTCCAGTGTGTATCATGGTTCCTGCTAAATATGTCCTTTGTATTAAAAGTAATTTGTTTCCTATGTAACAGCATGTTCACATATTTAGTTTTGCTTTCTATGAACCACAAAGAGGGAAAGTAAATCCTATGATTTTGAAGAGAAATAACAAATTCAATTTAGATCACAACTGAGTTGTGAGTGTAGGAAAGAAAAGCAGTGCTTGATACCTTAAGAAGCTTGAGAGCCAGAATTGAATGTGGAAGCTAAATGTTGTACACTGTATGACTGGTCATGAATACAGAGTTAACATTACAGTCTGCTAGGTGAATGGCTGTATTTCTGAAGGGCCAAAGAGATTGACCCAGTTAGAGATCTTTGGGAACAGGAACAAGGCCCACTCAAACTAACCTGTGAAAAGGGTGATTTATTACAAGAAGTCAGTAAAGAGCTATTGAGAATCTGAGACTTAATACTGGAGTTTAACTAGGTGTCATGACAAATGGGACCTTGGAAAATGTTGACATCAAGAACAAGATGGGTGGTTAAGTTCTTGGGGGCCATTCCAAGTCTAAGATTCTATTTATTAGTCTAGTTATGCCTTACCTATGGACTCCAAGTTCCTTGGAAGTTGACCAAGGTTATGTAAAGGATCTTTGAATCTATATGCATACATAATACTAAATGGAGACTTAAAAAATATATTTAACACATACATGCTTTTTGTGAAACAAAAATGAGGGTTCCTGAGCAACCGAGAATTTAGTATCTCTTCAGATCTATCTGTCTATCTGTCTATCTATCTATCTCTCTACACAATTGTGTATATATATATGTACAAACATATATATTATGTAAAATATATATTATGTACAATATATATATATGTAATTTTTATTCAGTAGAAGTAGGGTTTGGGGACTTGGAAGGGGTTATAAAACTTCCACTTGAGGGCACTAGCTACTACAACAAAAATAGGAGCAGTGTGTACTCAATAAGAATTAACAAGTCTGATTAAACATTATTTATGAATTTACTTCAGTTGCATTTTAGTGTCCTTTGTATATTGTAGAATTCTGGTGTGGTGCTGCAAGATAAGCACTGGACCGAAAGGTTGGTTTGAGCTGCAAGTTTGGCATTTCAAACATACAACCACTCCTGGGAAACCCTAGGCAGGGTGTCTATGAGTTGGAACTGACTCAATGACACTTAACAACAACAAAATAGAGTGATGGGATGCTGTCTGTTAAGTACTAGTCTAGTAATCACAAAGTCGGCAGTTCAAACCTACCAGCTGCTCCTCAGAAACCCTATACATAGTCATTATGAGTTGGAACCAACTCTAGGGCACTTAACAATAACAACATAGATTGCTGGTGGTTAAAACGCTTGGTTGATAACAGAAAGATCAGGGATTCGAATGTACCAACTGCTGTCTTGGAGAGAGATGTAATGATATGTTCTGCAAAGATTTACAGCCTTGGAAACCCTATACGACACTTCTACTCTGAACTTTAAGATTGCAAGGAGCAGGAATCAACTTGATTACAGTGAATTTATAGAGTGGCATTTCCCCCCACTGCCTGGTATGCCCACTCCTGATAATACATATGTACCATCTTGTTTTATATGTTTGTTTGTTTATATTGTTATGATCATGTTTTATAATGTTTAAAAGTATCCATACATTTTCAATATATTTCAGTCACTTTCTCAAACATTGAAAATATATGAAGCATAATATGGAGCTCTGAAAACTCTTTGGCATTCAAAGGGTACCTCATCCTGAAAAAAAAAACAACTGTGAAAATTACTATATACAATTTTAAGACCACCAGCTGCAAAAATAAAATCTGCTTTTATTTTATTATGGGATGATTTTTAAGTTTTTATTTGTAAGCTCAACCTCATTTATAAATGCAACCAGAGTGTCTTTTTTCATTCAGAGATTGCTTTCTGTTACCTGTTATTCATTTTCCCAAATACTCACTTTGTCTATTACAGAAATCATTTCCATTTAAAGCTCTTTGCCCTCCCTCCCACCTCATCTCCCACTGAATAAGCTAAAACAGTGTTATCTATAGAAACATCAGATTTACATCATCTATCTATACTTCTCTCTCAAAATAATTTCAAATCTGTGGCATTGTAAGTCTTTCAGCTTAAACAGTTTTAAAACTTTTCATACAGTTTTCCAGATGTAGTTTTTTTCTGAATGGAAACTTTGTTAAACCACAATTTGTTGGGGTCTCAAAAAATATTTGGTTGGTTGTTTTAACTCTTTTTCTCTTTACTCCAAATTGAATTTGAGTTCTATGTCATCTCTGGTTGGAAAGATTTTTCTCCTTCTTTTCCTCACTCAATGAACCACAGTATACTTATGGAGTAATAAAACATCATTTAAATGAAATGTACAAAGGAATAATGACTGAGCTCAAATGCTATTAAATATTGATCAATACAATAGTATAAGTTTGACTCTGAAGTAAACATTAGGCTCTCTACATTTAATAGTTTCCTGAAAAAGGGCGTATGGGGGAGAATCCTTTCCAAGCTTTGCAGCGCTGAATACTAGACTTAACAAATAAATAGTTCACAGTGTGCCAAAACTGAATTGCCAAATGACTGACCACATCCTATATTGCACAAGGAAAAGGCCACTATTGTTTGTACAAGTGTGTTTCATTCAATGTTTGACTTTCGTGGATAAATAGTATGGAGTTGGCATTTCTAAACTAATCTTTATTTCCAACTAACTACAGATGAGGGAGAATGGATTCAGAGAAGAGAAGCTGAATGATTTAGGGAAAGAGGAACACCAAGAATATGTCCTGGCATATGTTGCTGAGATGAAGGAATTGTTGATTTGAACTTCATCTCTCATACTTCAAACTAATCAGGAGGGACCAGTCCCTGAAGAGGGACATTCTGCTTGGTAAAGTGGAAAGTCAGTGAAAAAGAGGAAGATTTCCAATGTGATGGATTGATGCAGTAGCAGCAGCAATGGGCTCAAGTGTAACAGTAATTATGAGGATGGCACAGGACCAGCCAGTGTTTTGTTCTCCTGTGCATAGGATCACTATGAGACAGAAACCACTCAAAGACACCTAACAAGAAGACACACCTCAGTGAATTTTTGTATGATAAAAAAATTGATGAAGTAGTTAGTGACATTGAAGGACTGAAAAATAGGCAAGATTATTATTACTTTTTATTGTCAATGGATTGAAGTTTATAAAGTAGATCATCCATTTCAGATTCAACAAATCATACACTTTGCTTCAATGATTTTGACCCCCTCCATGCACCATCATTTATAAGAATTTGCATCTATCCCTCTAGTATTTGCCTTCCTTTCTGTGTCCTCTATTTTCATCTTTCTTCTGCCAACCTCCCTCTTGTATATTGCTTTCCCTGTCACCCAAATTAAGGCACTGGACATCGAACCACAAAGTCCATGGTTTGCACCCGCCAGTTGCTCCTCAGGAGAAAGATGAAGCTGTCTGGTACTGCAAAGATTAAATAATAAAAATAATAATAAAGCATTGGAAACCC
>NW_006408543.1:25993215-25994884 GCF_000296735.1 Chrysochloris asiatica | reverse complement strand
ACTCACCACTTAACAACAATAACAATGCATTTTTTTATTTGGACTGTTTGTCTTCTTGTTACTGAGATGTTGAAGTTTTCTATAAATTATAGGGAATAGTCCATTGTTTTGAAATGTCTGCCAAATTTCTTTTCCCAGTCTGTGGAGTGACTTTTTACTTTTAGTGAAATCTTTTGATGCTACATAAGTCTAATTTTCAGAAGATACCACTCATCTGTTTTTACATATGCTAATACTGTGTTTTGGTATGTTTGATAGTATATTTATGACATATATCCGAGTCCCTAGTTTGCCCCTATTTTATCATTAATGATCTTTAGAGTTCTAGATTAGCATTTAGGATTTTAATTCACATTGAGTTCATTTTTGTATGTGGTGTGAGATATGGGTCTTGTTTAATTCTTACGAAAATGGATTTAAAGTTTTGCCAACACTATTTCTTGAAGAGACTGTTTCCCATTTAATGTGTTTTGACCCTTTGTCAAAGATCTCCTGAGCATAGGAGGATGAATTTACTTCTGGACTGTTTGCTTTGTTCCATTGATATGTGTGTCTTTTGCTGTGCCAGTATCAGGCTGTTTTGACTACTGTGCTTGTCTAATAGATTTTGAGATCGAGAAATGAGAGGTCTTTTACTTTGCTTATCTGGGGTCTCTTTCATTTCCATATATAATTGTTGCTACTGTTAAGTTCCCTTGAGTCAATTCAGACTCATAGTGACCCTATTTATGGATTCCAAAGAATGGCATGTGGGTTTCAACAATTGGCCTTGTGGTTATCAGTCCAGTGTTTACCCTGCTGCACCATGTCATCCATATAAAATTAGTGATTGATTTTTCCATCTCTTTAAAGTATAATGTTGGAATCTCAGTTGGGATTACATTATATCTGTAGATTTGGGAGGCAGTTTTGATATTTTTACAAGTCTTCTTTTCCATGAGCATGGTATATCCTTCCATGTTTGTAGGTCTCTTAATTTCTTGTACTAGTGTTTTGTAGTTTACTTTGTATAGATCTTTTGGGCTTTTTTTTTTCGTTAGATTTATTCCTAAGTATTTCATTTCTTGGGTGACTATTGTAAATGGTATTGTTACCCTGATTTCCTTTTCAGAATTCTCTAAAGTAAAAGGAATCCAACTGATTTTTGTATGTTGATCTTGTACCCTGTCATTTTGCTGAATCTTGTAATGAGTTCCAATAATTTTTTGCTGAATCTTTGGGATTTCCAAAGTACAGGATTATAAAATCATTAAATAGAGACAGTTTTACTTTTTCTTTGTCAATTCAGATGCCTTCAATGTCCCTTTCTTGCCTTATGTTTTTGTTGTTATGTTTTGTTTTATTTTTATGTTGTTTTGTTGCCATTGGGTCATTTCCATCCCATAACATCCTTATGTACAAAACAACAAAACACTGCCCAGTCCTGCTCCATTCTCACAATTGTTGCTGTGCTTAAGCCCATTCCTGATGTCACTGTGGAAATCTATCTAGTTGGTGGTCTCCCTCTTTTTTACTGACACTCCAATTTACCAAGCATGATGTTCTTCTTGAAGGGCAGGTCCTTCCTAATCATGTGTCTGAAGTTGACCATCATGACTTCTAAGGAGTTTTGTGGTTATACTTCTTCCCAAACAGATTTGTTTATTCTTCTAGCAGTCCGTGGTACCTT
>NW_006408543.1:25991562-25992661 GCF_000296735.1 Chrysochloris asiatica | reverse complement strand
ACTTTCCCTGATTTTAAACCATTCATTGTCCCCTTTTTCTGTCTAAACAACTGCCTCTTGGTCTACATACAGCTTCTTCATGAACATAATTTAGTTT
This sequence comes from Chrysochloris asiatica, assembly GCF_000296735.1. Classification (NCBI taxonomy): domain Eukaryota; kingdom Metazoa; phylum Chordata; class Mammalia; order Afrosoricida; family Chrysochloridae; genus Chrysochloris; species Chrysochloris asiatica. The sequence goes on along the minus strand of NW_006408543.1, from coordinate 25,992,564 downwards.
TCTGGAAATATTTATTCTCCGCAATGTCGTCCATAGTTTCTCATGATTCACACAGTTGAAAACCCTTGCATAGTCAATAAAGGACAGATTAGCATATTTCTAATATTCTCTTTCAAATAAAATCTATCTGATGTCAGCAGTGCTATCCCTTCATTCCATATCCTCATCTAAATCTGGCTTGAACATCTGAAAGTCCCCTGTCAATGTACTGTTGTAGCCGTTTTTGAATTCTTTTTTGAAAATTTTACTTCTATGTCATATTAATGATATTGTACAATGATTTCTGCATTCCCTTGGATCATGTCTTTTGGAAATTAGCATAAATATGGATATATTCCAGTCAATTGGACAATTTATTGTCTTCCAAATTTCTTGGCATAGGTGAGTGAGTGTCCCCAGTGCTGCATCAGTTTGTTGAAAGATTTCAATTTGTATTCCTTCTGTACCCAGAGCCTGGTATTTTGCCAGTGCCTTCACTGCACCTTAGACCTGTTCCTTCAGTACCCTGGGCTGTTGATCATGTGCTGCTTCTTGAAGTGGTTGAACATTGATCATTTCTTTTTGGTTCAGTGACTCTGTATTCCTTCCATGTTCTGGCCTTATAGTGCTTTCTAAGCACACTATTGTATCAGAGTTGTGATAAAGGGCATCCTTCTCTGGTTCTTGTTTGCAAGAGGAATGCTTTCAGCTTCTCTCTATTGATAGTGAATCTGATTGTTGGTTTTGTATACATGCGCTTAATTATGTTGAGGAATTTTCCTTCAATTCCTCCTTTGTTGAGTATTTATAAAGGAATCAGTTCTGGATTTTCTCAAATACTTTCTCTGCATCAATCAATATGATTATGGGGATCATTTCCTTTGTTTAAATTATGTGGTGGATTACATTGTTTCTCTAATATTGAACCATCCTTGCATGCTGGTATGACTCCCTCTTGGTCATGATGTATATATATATATTTATATATGTTGGAATTCTCTTGAAAAGGATTTTATTAGTAAT
>NW_006408543.1:25986327-25991462 GCF_000296735.1 Chrysochloris asiatica | reverse complement strand
TTTTTTTTTTTTTTTTTCCTTTTCTGTTGATGTCTTTGTCTGGTTTAGGTATAAGGATTTTGCTTGCTACATAAAATTAATTTGGTAGATTTCCATCGTTTGTATTATCTGGAATTGTTTAAATATAATTGGTGTCAGCTGTTTTCTGAATGTTTGGTATAATTCACCAATAAAGTCATCTGGGCCCAGATGTTTTTTTGTTGTGAACTGTTGGATTTCTTCTTTCATTAAAGTTGTATTCAAGTTTTGTAATTCAGTGTTAGTTTGTGCAGGTTGTATGTTTCTAGAAATTTATATTTGTGTGTGTGTGAATATTTACATAAGTTGAACTCCTAAAACAATGAATTATAGCTACTGTACATTAATATAATTGTGAACCAATTCTCTGAAAATTGTTATTATATTTGACCCCATTGTTATAGCCACTATTGTCAATCCATTTCATTAAGGCTGTAAACCTTTTTTACTACCCCTCCACTGTACCAAGCAATATTCTTCTCCAGGGACTAGTCCTTCCTGATTGTTATTATTGTTAAGTGTCATTGAGTCAGTTCCAACTCATAGAGACCCTGTATAAAGTTTCCACAGAGTGGTTGGTGGGTTTGAATTGCCAATACTGTGGTTCAAACTGACTTTATGCTCAAATGTCTATCCTACAGCACCACACCAGGACTCCAGTCCCTACTGATATCTGCACAAAATGCATGAGAAAGAGTGTCATGACCTGTGCTTCTAAGGAGCAATTGACCTTAATTCTTCCCAAGCAGATTCTTTCTTCTAGCAGTCTATAGTATATTCAGAATTCTGCAACACCATAATTCAAATGCATCAATTATTTTACAGTGCTTCATTGTCCAGCTTTTGCATGCATATAAGAAGTTGAAAATGTTTTTGTCTTGAGTAAGGCACACCTTTTTCTTCAAAGTGACATATTTGCTCTGTGATGCTTTAGAGAGGTCTTTGCAGCAGATTTATTGAGGATACTACATTGTTGGATTTCTTGACTGCTGTTTCCATGAGTGTTCATTGTGACAACTTCAATCTTTGCTCTGCTTATCATGATGTTATTTATTAATCTAGCAATGAAGATTTTAGTTTTCTTTACAATTTAGTGTGATCCATACTAAAGGTTGTAATGTTTGACTTCATCAGAATGTCCTTCAAGTCTTCTTCTAACAAGCAAGCTTGTGTTGATTATTGTAAGTTGTTAACGAACCTTCATCCAGTCCTGATCCTGCATTTTTCTTCATATAGTCCAGTTTTCCAGATTATTTATTCAGTATACCAATTGAATATGCATGGTAAATGGATACAACCTTGATGTACATCTTCCCTGATTATAAACTACTCCATATTCCCTTGTTCTGTTCATATATTTGGTCTATGTTTCTCATGTTCATATGTTTGTTCTTTTCATATGTTTGGTGTATGTTTCTCATGAACACAATTAAGTGTTCTGGAGTTCCCATTATTTACAACGGTGTCCATAATTTGTTCTGATCCAAACAGTTGAATGCTTTTGCATAGTCAATAAAACAGAAGTAAGTATCTTTCTGGTAATCTCTACAGTCAAGATCCATTTGCTATTTATAAGCAGTGGTATCCCTGGTTCCCTGTACTCTTCTGAATCATTTGGTATTTATATGCGATGATATCCCTGGTTTCATGTCCTCTTTTGAATCCATTTGGTATTTATAAGCAGTGATATTCCTGGTTCCATGTCCTCTTCTGAATCCGTTTTATATGTCTGATAACTCCCTGTTGCTATACTGCTGAAACTGTTTTAAATTATCTTCAGCAAAGTTTTACCTGAGAGTACTATTAGTTTTGCTCCATAATTTTCAAATTATTTAGGGTCAACTTTGTGTAGCATTCCATTCTGTGTATGTACCAAAGTTTGTTTATCACTTCTTCCATTGATGGGTATTTAATGTTACCATCTTTTTGGTATTGTGAATAGTGCTGCTATGGACATAGGTGTGCATATATCCACTCATGTTATGACTCTTATTTCTTGGGGACATATACCAAATAGAGGTATTGCTGGGTTGTATGATGTTACTATTTCCACATTTTTAAGGACAAGTCATACCATTTTCCACAGTGGTTGCACCAATTTCCACAGTGGTAGCCCCACTAGCAATGTAGGATGGTCCCCGTCTCTCCAATTGCCAATTTTTGTTGTTTTTTTGGACTGTGCTATTAATGTAAGAATGAGATGATATCTCACTGTTTTGATTTGCATCTCTTTAATGGCTAATGATGATGAACATTTCTTCATATGTTCATTGGCCACCTGAATGTTTGGTGAAATGACTCTTCATGCACTCGACCCATTTTCAACTGGGTAATTTGTATTTTTCTTGTAGAGATGTTGTAGTTTTCTGTAAATTTTAGAGATTACTCCCTGGTCTGATAAATCATTATAAAAATTTCTTCCCAATCTGTAAGATCTCTTTTTGTTCTTTGGGTGAATTTCTAGGAGGTTCCAGTCTTTTGCTTTGTCTTTGTTGTTTGTGTGTTTTTAGTTATGTTTGATAGTGTATTTATAAATGCCATGCATCAGAATCCCTTAGCTTCTTTCTGTTTTTCATAGATGATCTTTATAATGATAGGTTTCGCGTTTAGTCTCTAATCCACATTGAGTTTGTTTTTATAAATGTTGTGAAATATGGGACTTGTTTCTTCTTTCTGCAAATGGATTTCCAGTTTTGCCAGCATCATTTGATGAGGAGACTATTTTTCTCCATTTAATGTATTTTGAAACTTTTTCAAAGATCAATTGAGTGTAGGTAGATGGATTTATTTCTGGATTCTCATTTCTTTCCATTGATTTATCTTTCATTGTACCAGTACCAAGTTGTTTTGAACACTGCAGCTGTGTAGTAGATCTTAAGATCTGGAAGGGTGAGAGCTCCAAATGTCTTATTCTTCTTAGGATATGCTTGCTTATTCAGGGTTTGTGTCTTTCTCATAAAATGGTAGTGACTTTTTTTCCCCATCTCTTTAAAGAATTATGTTGGAATCTGAATTGGAATAACATTATATCTATTGATTGCTTTGGATAGTGTTGATATTTTCACAATGTTAAGACTTCCTATTCATGAACATGTTATATTCTTGTATTTTTGTATTTTTTTTTTGTCCATTGTAATAGTGTTTCATGTAGGTCTTTTTGTGTTGGTCTTTTGTTTCTCTAGTTAGATTTATTCCCAAGAATTTGGGTAGCTATTGTAAATGACATTGTTTTCCCAATTTCCTTTTCATAGCACTATTTATTAGTGTAATGGAATCTGACTGATTTTTTATGTTGACCTTGTACCCTGACACCTTGCTGAATCTTCTAATATGTTCCAATAGTTTTCTTGTTTTGTCTGTAATTCATATTTTGAGTGCTTTCCAACCTGAGGGACTTATCTTCCAGCACTATATATGACTATATCCTAGTACTTTCAATCATGTTTCAGTATTCTGGTGCTATCTGACAGTGTTCCACTGCTATTCATAAGATTTTCAGTGACTAAATATTCTCAAATAGTCCATCTCTCTTTCTTTCTATTCTGATTATCCTACAGTGCCACAGGTTACCCTGTAACTTATTAATTTCTTCCCTGGTTTAAAACATTCAATGTATCTTGAAATCTGTTTGACTTCCTTGCCTTTTCAAAATTCTGTAACTACACTTTTCCCTCTTTATGCTTTGTAGATAGTTTTCATTATAAATTGGTAGCTCTGGTTCTCTATTTTCAGTCTAAAAAGTTTATTTCACTTTGGATACGTCTCTATCTGGTTTGAATTCTGTATGGTGTGACCATGTATGTCAGTCTCAGGTTGTTCTCTATTGTTGATACTCTGTTGAGTTCAAAAGAACTTCCTTTAGTATTTTTTGTAAATTGATCTGATTATTGTAAATTCCCTTAATTTCTGTTTATCTGGAGATATTCTAATTATACCGTTATATTTGAAGAACAGTTTTGCTGGGTGGTATTATTTTTCTTCCCCAGAGGCTCTTCTCATTACCTTCTTGACTGTATGGTTTATGTTGAGGAATCAGAGCTTAGTTTTATTGGTTATCTATTGTAAATAATTTATTTTTCCTGACCTACTATCAGGATACCTTTCTTGTCTTGATTTTGGATCATTTGATAATAATATGTTTTGCTGATATTCTTTTGGAGTCTTTCATGTTTGGGGTGTGATCAGCTTCTTTAATACTTTTCTTTTGTCTCTCATGATTAACATGAAACTTCAGAAGTTTTCTTCTAAAAACTCTGACTATTTTATTCCGTGCTTTTCTTTATATCTCCCTGTTTTGGAATTCTGATCACTGTTTCTGGATTCCATTGATTCAAATCTACTCCTTTGCACTTTCAATGTATTGTGATTTTATGAAATCTTAATATTAATATTCTGGATTTCTATTTGTATGCTTTGTTTTATCTCTTATCCTTTATATTGTGTTTGTGTGTTCCTGTATTGTTTTACTGACCTCTTCCTTGTTTTCCTCTACCTCTCTGTAAGTCATCGGAAAGTAGGCAAGTATCATTGTTCTGAATTATTTTTCAGTCAGTTCCTCCTATGCCTTTTTCCCTTAAAAATATTCTCTAGATCTGTCATTTGGTCACTTGTTTGAACTACTCTGTCTTGTTGTCTTCATGTAAATGGAAATTCTCTGTTACTTCCAAGATATTGTGGTGTCTTTGTATTTAATTGATAAATTTATGTTGATGTGTTCTTAGGCACTCTCCAATTGCCTCCTGGTGAATGTGACTGGAGAATAAAAGCTTTTGCACAATTATCTGTTCACTGCTCATGGAGTTCAGTTTAGAATGTGTTTGGCTGATTTGAGATTGTATTGGTTTGATCAAGTTTACAGAAGCTGGTATTTGCTCTTGCCCACTGGGATGCAGAGGGTACAGTTGTGTTTGTATTGTATGGACATTATTGTGTCCTCTGTCAAGTGAAAGGAGAAGAGAAAATATAACCACAATAGAAAAACCAAATTAAACAAGCAAGCAAACAACACTGAAAAATAAATTAAAGGAGAAAAAAAGAAAGGGGGTAACAGCTAGGAAAATGAGAATACAATAATCAAGAAGATAAAAGAAGCAGAGGGAAAACACACACACACACAC
>NW_006408543.1:25983313-25985157 GCF_000296735.1 Chrysochloris asiatica | reverse complement strand
TTCATTACCTGATCACACATCCACCAGGAGGCAATTGGCGGGTTCCTATGGATACACAAGCATACATTCATCAACTTAACAAAATACAACACCATTAAAATGTTTAAAAGCAGCAGAAATTTTGTTTCCTCAGAAAGAAACAAGACAGAGTAGCTCCAACAAATGACCAAGAATAAGAACTAGAAAATGCTCTTGAAGCAGAAGAGACATTGGAAATACCTGAAAATGAATTCACAAGAATGATATTGAGATATGTCCAAATGTTTCACAGAAAGGCCAAGGAAAACAAGAAATAAATCAGAAAAGTGCTACAGAAACAAAATAGATACAACACTGAAACAATATATATATAAAAAAAACAGAAATCCAGTGATCAATACACTGACAGAGCAAAGTAGAATCGAATCAATGGAAGCTACAATTAGTGTGCTTGAGATAAATCCTTCAATACTAATAAGATTAAAGGACAATCATAATAAAGAATGAAAAATAAATAGAGAAGAAAGCCAAAGATTAATGTGGGATAGAATGAGGAGGAATAATATGATTGGAATTCAAGAACAGCAAGAGAAAAAGAAAATCACAGAAAAGAGTTGAAGAGCTGCTGGAAGAAAATTTCCTTAACATTATGAAAGACAAGAAGATAAGCATTCATGAAACTGAATGAACCCCAAGCAGGATAGATCCCAAGAGAAAATGACCAAGACATATTATAATAAAACTCTGAAATTAAAGGCAAGGAAAGAATCCTGAAATTAGCTTGGAAAAAACAATTGAGAAAACCAATTCTAATAAGCTATGGTTTCTCAGCAGAAACCATGCAGGCAAGAAGGCAATAGGGAACATGTAAAAAAAAAAAAAAAAAAAAAAAAAAAAAAAACTCTGAGGGGAAAAAAACACACCAAAAAACCTGCCAATCAAGAAAAAAGTCCATCAAATATGACAGTGAAATTAAAATATTTCCAGATAAGAAGAGATTAAAGGACTTTGTAAAAGACAAGCCAACTCTCCAAAATATACTAAAGGATTTTCTTTGGACTGAAAACCAACAAGAGCAGAAAACAACCAGAGATTGACATACATGCAACACCACCCAGAATTCAGTCCAGTTATGGAAGTGTCCAGATTAGAACAAATGTAGAAGAGTGAGAACAGGGAATCTGGGATATCACTCTATGATCAGAACACCTGCAAATCAAAGTGAGGAAAATGTATAGTTACAGAGTTCCAGGTGGTGAGGAGTTCATATAGTTTTCAAGATAAAACAGACTGTTTTAAAATGAGAAAGATATTAATGGAGTATAGGTACCTCATAGAAACTTAATACAGCTTACATCAAATCATGAAAAGGAAAACCTATGAAGATTTTGTGAACATTAAAACTATGAAACTATTGACAAGAAAAAGCACACACAAAATAAACTCATTGCAGGAAAGTATGCAGAAAAAATAAACAAGCAGCACCACAAAGCAAAACAAAAAACCATAAAAATGATTGCAATCAATTCATACCTATCAATAATCATACAGAACGTCAATGGATTAAATGCACCAGTCAAGAGACAAAGAACAGAAGAATGCAAAAGAAAATAGAATCTTTGAATATGGTGTCTACAAGAGACACACCTTACACACAAATAAAAAAGATGGATTAAAAATTAAAAGATGGAAAAACATATACTAAGGTAATGCCAATAAACTATGAACAGGAATGATGATATAAAATTCTGATAAAATAAATTTTAAGGCAAAAACCAGCATAAGAGACAAGGAAATATATTATCTAAAGAATCCATGGTCGATTGAACAAGGGGACATAAACATAATAAATATGTTCGTCTCAA
>NW_006408543.1:25981453-25982128 GCF_000296735.1 Chrysochloris asiatica | reverse complement strand
CTTATACCAAAACCAGGAAAGGATATCACTAAAAAAGAAAATCATATACCAATATCTCTCAGGAACATAGATGCAAAAGTTTTCAACAAAATTCTAGCCAATAGACTTCAACAATATATATATTTAAAAAATTATACATCGTGATCAAGTGGGATTCATACCAGAGATGTAAGAATGGTTCAATATTAGAAAAACAATCAACATAATTCAACATATAAATTTTAACAGGAAAAGAACCAAATGATTACATGAGTTCATGCAAAAAAGGCATTTGACAAAATCCAGCATCCATTCTTGATAATAATATTCAATAAAGTAGGAATTGAAGTGAAATTCCTCAACATATTTAAGGACATATATACAAATTTTAGCTGTCAGAATTACTTTCAATGGAGAGACACTGAAAGCATTACCTTTGCTAACAGGATTTAGACAAGGTTGCTCTTTAACGACACTCCTATTTAATTGTCTTAGAAGTCTTGGAAGTCTTAAGGTAAGACAGGAAAAATAAACACATCCAAATCAACAAAGAAAAAGTCAGCTCTCTATTTGCATATGATAAGTAAGACCTTATACCTAGAAAATCCCAAAGACTCAGCAAGAAAATTATTGGAACTCATTGAAGGATTCAATAAAATGGCAGCGTATAAGATCAGTATCGGGAAAAAGATGAGG
>NW_006408543.1:25956649-25961029 GCF_000296735.1 Chrysochloris asiatica | reverse complement strand
GGAACCGACTCGATGGCACTTAACAACAACAACAACAATTGCTTAACTCAGAGTAACTTTCACAGGTATTGTCTGCCTCTCTGGTATATGGCAGTCGTTATTGGTTCTTGCCTGTATTGTTGAGTTTATAGGTTGTGATTGTAGCTTGACTATATGGCAGTGATTTCTGGCTCTTTGTGGGTATTATAAGGAGAGAAAGAGTCCCCCAAAGATAAAAGTGAGAACAAAAAAGAAAGAAAAAAACAGCAACAAGAAAAAAATAAGAAGAAAGAAGGAAAAAAAAAACCCACATCAACAAAAAACTAGATTGGATACTGTAGTCTATAATCACAGGAAAGGGAGACGAAGAAGAGAAGAAAAAAAATCTGTAGCATAATGAGTGAGATTTTAATATCCTCTTTCAGCTTCCTGCCTTCAAGACTTCCTGATAAATTTTAAGAATCCACTATTGGTTGTTATTCTATAGCTCAGGATTTAATTGTCTGCCTGTTTTGTTTTTAAACTCTCTCTCCCTCTCCACACCTCTTGTTCTGGCCTCTTCCCTATTAATAATAAACAGTTCACCTGGCTGTTGAGCTGCCTGTTTCTTTAAATGCAGAGAATATCTGTGTGCATGCACGGCAGAAGAACCCATCAGTGGTGGGGGTGGGGGTGTCCACTCGCTCAGGCACTCCCTCTAGTCACAAGAATGGAGGTGTGCAAACAGTGGGGGGCCATTGAATAGATACCAAAAAATAATAATAATAATCAGCAGAACAAAACACCGCCAAAGTATTTTGTCCACATTTGCTCCGAGGTTCCCACGACATTATTCCATAGTGGATCTGCCTGCTTCTCTACTTGCTCTTGCCATTTGTTCTCACCCAAGTTGTCTGTTCTGTCTTAGGGAGTCCAGCTGATTCTAAAGTACAATATTTCTTACTTTTGCTACAAGTTTCACTAGCTATAAGCCTTCAAATTTTAAAAATATTACTGCCTATATGGTTTCTGAATTTTGGAGTTCTGGAGATCTACCCTGAACTTGCTTCATCTGATATTCTGTGGTATTGCTGATGGAGATCTTCACTGCGCCTCTTCTATAGCTACTAGTTTTTGGTTTGGGCATAATTCAATCTTGCGCTGTCTCCATTTGGTGAAAATTACTGTATATTCCAAAGTGAGACCCTTCACATTGCATCAAAGAGGATGACAATCATGCTTTCATTAATTGTTTGAGTTGTTGTCTTTATTACATAGGAAAATATCAACTGATAGTGAATCCATCTAGCATAGGGTTTTCTTGGCTCCAGTCTTTACAGAAACTGATTGCCAGGTTTTCCTTCCATTGAGTTGTTGCATGTGCTTTGCCTACAAACTTTCAGTTATCAATTTAGTGTTTAATAGTCTGAACCGCTGTTTTAAACATCCCCTATTACAGCATACAGATTTTCCAGAAGACTGGGGAAACAAAGTTTTGCAATTTTTAAAAAATGAGTCATTTTCTATCCTATATTTATTCCTCATAGGCCTCAACCCCTCTGGTTCTCTTTCCTTCTGCTCTCCTCTACATCTTGGTCCTCTCCTCTTTTCCTTTATTCTACTCTTCCCATGTTGCTCTGTAGGCTAAAGCACTGGACTTCAATGTCAGTTTGTACTGCAAAGTCGGCGTTTAAATTTACTCAGAAACCCTATACAGACTTGCTGTAAGTAGGAACTGATGTGACAGTCCTTAACAATAACCCTATTGCCATAGCCCTATTCCTTTATCTCTCCTTCTCTCATGGTTCATAATATGTGCTGCATGAACTCTCCATGTTGAAGATCTTGTTCTCTGTGAGTTTAATAAAGAAGTCTGATCCATGAAGAAGAAAGTTTTGTGTCTGAAAAGGTGTGATTTCACTGAATGTGTAATTACAGACCTATCTTCTAAGAGTTCAGGGACCTGGAGAGAGAATCTGGGTCTTCTGTGTGGTTTTACTAAAGGAAATTTGTTAGACTTCATCTAAGGAAATTTGTTAGACTGGTAATTGGTAAATAGGAATGGTATAGTTTGCTTTGTTATTTAAGGACTGCACACCAGCTTGGATGTTAAATGCATTCCTCTAAACCACACTGATGAGTTTTCTTTCATAAGTTGACTGTATAAAGTTGGAATGTTGGAATGAATATAACACATATCCTGTATGTGTTCTCACATGGGCAGCCAGTAGTTGTATCCTGTGCTAACTTTCCAAAGCAGAATCCAATGCCTCTCATAACCACAAAAATCAAATCTACCAGACAAGGCATTTAGTGAAAAATATATTTCACTGAAGTTACCTTGCAAAATAACAAGAGAGGTTACACAGAATGTTACACTGCAGAAATCAACACAAATCACTATCAGCTATTCTTTAGGTTTCTAAACTTAATGTTTTGTCCTTCAGCCATCAGTTTTCTAGTCCCTACAGATCCTTTCTTGGTATGGTGCTGTGAGAAATATCTCTTAGGATGGTCCATTTTTAGGAATGAAGGGGGATCCAGGAAATTACAGGCTAGTGTAACAATAGAAGCTCATAGGGAAAGGGGAAGAAACTTGCTTAGCCAACTAGGAACTTTAAATAAGAAACCATCAAGGCAATAGGTGACATCTGGGGAAAGATTGTTAACCCCATAGTACTCAGTCAGTGAGGACTGAGGGACAGACCTTCTGGGACTAGATCAATTATTTTGCAGACCAGATGCACAGCGTATCTGCCCATGTATTCTGAGGCTGGTACTGGATTTTGTGAAATCAAATAACAAAGTATCATTCTCACTAAAATGAGTACAGATTATACTTCTTGAGCATTTGTTAGTGAGCACTCGTTAGTGAGCACTCATGATAATTTATTGGTGACCTCATACGGCACAAGGTGGTACACCCCAGATCTCCCTGTGAGTCAGTATAAGCCCCTGAGTAGGACCCATCAGGGTAAGGTCCTACTCAGGGGTTTATACTGACTCACAAGTTGCCAAGACAAACTAACTCAGTATCTGGGGTATCAACAGCATTTCTCACAGTGCTGTGGGATAAAGCACTGACCATAAGGTGGGTTTGAACCACATGGTCAGCAGTTCAAACTCACCAGCTACTCCTTGGAAGCCCTATGCTTGGTTGCTATGAGTCAGAACAGACTTGCTGGCACTGAAAATTAAGAACACAGACACTTTCAGTACATCTTCTGAGTTTTTCTTCACCAGTATTCTGGGTCCCATTTTTGCCTTTCATTAAATCTGTCTTACTTTCCATTGCATTCTAAACTCTAAATTCATTCCCTTTCTCAAAAAGTCAGCCAACATGTTATTATAATTGTCGACATTTTTATACCCTGTGGTTTCTGTTAAGTGCTTTTGAGTCATTTTTGACTCATAGCAATCCTGTATAGGGTTTCTAGGGAGTGGCTGTTGGGTTTGAACTTGAATTTAGCAGTCCAGTGTTTATCTTACAGAGTCAAACATATCAAAGATCATAGAGATGGCATAGGAGTCTTTGGGTGGTACAAATCATTAATTTACTTGGTTGCTAGACAAAGGTTAGGAGTATGACCAGTGGTCCCTCAGAAGAAAGACCTGGAGATTTACTTCTGAAAACTCAGCTACTGAAATCCCTCTGAAGAACAGTTCCAATCTAGCATATATCTGATCACCATGAATCTCAATCAATTCCAGAGCAACTGGGGAAAAAAGAAAACGCTACTCACAAGATTATAGGAGGGTTTTAGGAAATTCTTTTACTTTCTAGACACAAAAAGCAATAATTGTGACAGAAGATACATCTTCAAAGAAAGATCACCAGGTAAAACCCAAAACAAAAATGGCAGTATGACTGGCTACTACAATAATAAGCAAGTTGTTCTCCAGGAAGTCATCAAGGCTAGCAATAAAGTTCCTTCAGGTCAAGCCCTCCTCTAAGACTGAAACTCAAAGGGAATACATGAGCAGACATGTAAGCTAGCTGATGACCACATTGGTCTCTCAGTGAGTGGAAGAGGGGGAAAGGCAGCAATTAAGAAATGAGCTGAGTTCAACCACATTCCATAGACTCCCATTGAACTGGAGATAAGAGAGAGAAGAGGATGAGCTGGTTGGTCCCAAGTGTGGGGACATCTGAGCCCATGGAGAAGGACATAGCCATGGAGGGCTAGAGCTGTGAGTGAAACATCCAGCTGATATGAAGTGAGAGGAGATGCACAAGAACACCTAAAGTTGCAGATAGTACCCATTTGACCTAGCCTCGATGGCTTGATAATCAGAATGTGACTAGAGGAGGATTAAAAAAAAAAAAAAAAGAACAAAACAATTTTTGATAAAGGAAACAAGGGTAAATTGCTACAGTTTGATGGACTTGACCTATACTGATGGAGGTAGTAACTCTAAATA
>NW_006408543.1:25955273-25955782 GCF_000296735.1 Chrysochloris asiatica | reverse complement strand
CCATGGTAGAAAGATGATACTGACTGCTCTCATAAAGATGTATATCCTCAGAAACCCTAATGAACAGTTGTACCCTGTTCTGTAGAATCAAATGAATCAAGTCAACTTGATTGCAGTGGGTTAGATTTGGTTAGCTATGTGATGTTGTGCCACATTCTTAGCTTTGCTGAATCTCAGAAACGATAACTGAATTTATTTCGAAATAGAATTCAAGGAGTTTATGTAAACCCAGGATTCTGAATAGTATTTGTCCCATCATAGGGGCTATAGAGATGTAAACTGTAAAAAATTTACATACTAGAGAAATCATTGGAAATTACTAAAAGAAAATTTTTATATAGAGATCTCAATAATGATTGTGAATTAAGATAAAAGCTGAAAAGTGACATAGTTTAACAATCCACCTTCAATCCATAATCATTCCAAAATCTTTAAAGAGCGCTAAAGTGCCTTTTTTGGATTCATTCTTCTTGGATCAACTATCAACACTCATGGAAGCAGCAGTCAAG
>NW_006408543.1:25944302-25954603 GCF_000296735.1 Chrysochloris asiatica | reverse complement strand
AGCAGCAACAAAGTGCCTTTTTCCTCTATGGTAAAATTTGGCAGGACTCAAGTGTAGCTCTCTGACATTGTTGTGTACCCAAGGAAAGTCTTATCTCTCTCACAATCTCTGTCTTCTCTCTGGTTGCACTTGGGGGCAGGGATTACAAGATCTACTCTTTCAGTTGGTAAGTGTTGAAATTTACATAGAAATGTGAATACTGAGCTGTCATTACTGTGCTCTAGGCATCTTGCCTTCCTGTAAAGTTGAATATTCAGTTTGGTTTGTATCTCATCATTACAGCCACAGCCTTCCAGGGGGGACCAAAAGGGCCAGACAGGATGAATTAATGAAGCACTGTAGGAAGTCTAAATAGAGACAAAAGTTTTCATCTATATTTGTTTAAGAATGTTGAAGTACAGCCTGCTTTCCAAATGCCATGTCTAATTTAAGAGAAGGCCTGCAGTGGTAATAGCCCAATATCACCATGTCTCCACTGCCTGCTAAAGCTGATACTAGGCCACATCATGCTGTGGAATTATATCAACATAATTGGAATAGATATATTTTTTTTCGGTGCAGTTCTGCTTTAATTAAAGCCCATTTTATCTTGGGGGAGGAAGTGTTTCCTCAAAACTTTGGGGCATATTCAAATTTTCAGAAAATAAGGTCTGTAGGAAGCACATAGAGGAAATTGAGCTTAGATTAGGGATAAAGAGAATAAAGTTGAATTTGTCTGATTTTTGTTTTTTACTTCAAGGGACCGAAGCTTGAATTATGGCCCTGCCACTTACTTGCTATGTGACCTTGGGCAGGTAACTTTTAACTCTGTAGGACTAGATTTCCTTTTCTGAAAACTCATGAATAATGCATAATTAGGAGGATTGTTGTAGAGTGTGTTAACTTACTTATAAAAACATTTTAAAAAGTGCAGATCCCGAGTAAGAATAGTATAAGTTAAGGTGGGTTGTGTGGGCAAATGACAGAGCTTTATTTTTTGTGCGTTCCTGTACAGGGACAGATAGGATCTAAGAAGAGAAAGGGGAGAAGGATAGGAGTAAACAAAATGACAGAAATCTGTACCTGTGTGGATTTCCAGTTTTGTTGTCATTGTTGTGTGCCATGGAGTCGGTTCTGATTCATAGTGACCCTGTACAGGGTTTCCAAGGCTGTAAATCCTTACCAGAGCAGAAAGTCTCATCTTTCTCCCATCGAACAGCTGGTAGCTTCGAACTGCTGACCTTAGGGGTTTGTAGCCCGATTCGTAACCACTACTCTACCAGAGCTCCTTGAGGGTGACTAATCTTGTTAGATTGTTAATCTTTTAGGAGCAAACATTTATTATACAAGTTTTTAAATAGCTGTTCTCTGGTGTTGATAGGACCCCTCCTCATTGCTCCAGAATGATCAGTGTCGTCTGCCAGTCATCTGTGTAACTACATGACTATTGGTGGTGGTGGTAGTTGTGAAAACTGATGGGAGGGAAAAGTTGTTGTTGTTGTTAGTTGTCACTGAGTCATCTCTAACTGATATTTAACATAATATAAAACAGAACAAAATGTGCTATCTCTAGGATCTATGTGTGAGCACTTTGTTGAAGGTATTATGTCAATCCAGCTCATCAAGTGTTTTCCTCATTTCCACCGATCCTCTGATATATAGTGTATGATAGCCTTTTTTAGTGATGCATTTTCAGCTGAGATTTATCGCTGATTCAACATGGTATAGAAAAAGGAGCTTGGAAATAATTGGAAATAGGAGCTTGGCCACATAACGAGAGAGGAAACATAGACTTCTAAGAGTATTACAAGTATCTTAGATACATCAAGCTTACTAATGGGTGTGGAAGAGGTATTTGTAATGAAGATTCTTTTGGTGGGGGCAACATTGGGTGATAGACATTCAGCAATTAATAACTGAGCTTATATGTATGTTCTTAATATTTTTTTTTATTATTTTATTAAACCAATGATAGTATAAAACATTATGAAGTAGCAGAGCTTTGATAGTGTAGTGGTTATGAATTGGGCTGTGAACCTCAGGGTCAACAGTTCGAAACTACCAGCTGTTCTGCAGGAGAAAGTTGAGGCTTTCTGTTCCCGTAAAGATTTACAGCCTCGGAAACCCTGTACAGGGTTGCTATGAGTCGGAATCCACTCCACGGCACGTAACAACAACAACAACAGCAACATCATTCCAATATCATTTCATTTCTGTGATCTATCTCCTTGTCTATGGATC
This sequence comes from Chrysochloris asiatica, assembly GCF_000296735.1. Classification (NCBI taxonomy): domain Eukaryota; kingdom Metazoa; phylum Chordata; class Mammalia; order Afrosoricida; family Chrysochloridae; genus Chrysochloris; species Chrysochloris asiatica. The sequence continues at coordinate 25,952,383 of NW_006408543.1, read as the reverse complement.
AGATTGCTCCCTCTATCCACCAGTTGTTGTTAAGTGCCGTGGAGTCATTTCCGACCCATAGCAACCCTGTATAGGAGTAGCTAGGAGCAGCTGGTGAGCTTGAAATGCCGATCTTGCAGTTCAAACGCCTTTCAGTCTGGCGTATTAAACCACGGCAGCACAACAGGACTCGTAATTTTCCCCAAATTATCATTCTTTATATTTATTCAGTATTATTATATTGCATATTTATTCTAGAAAAGATCCTCTAGGAATGAGATAACATTCATCTTGCTTAACTCCTTATTTCCAAAGCTTGATAAAGTGTCTGACGCATAGTTCACAATCAATAAATATTTGTTAAATGAATCAGTGGATTTAATTCTCTCAATATTAAATAAGGTAAAGATTTTTTACTTAACAACAAACTAAAAATAAAAGAAATGCCTCCAAATTAAAAAAAAATTAAAAAGTAGGGGGCAACTAATAAGTGAGAGTCTTGGCTTAGACTTAGGTCTTTTTCAAATTTAGAATTCCTCTCAGTATGCTTTACCTTCCACAAACTTTTCCAATTAAATAAGGCAGCAAGTAACAGAATTCAAAATACCTGAGATAATTACTTAATTTTATGGGAAATTAGACAATTCTCTCTAATTATTACTCAAAAAGGAGGTTGAACTGTTCATGATATATATATATATATATTGTTGTTGTTGTTGTTGTTAAGTGCCGTTGAGTCGGTTCCGACCCATAGCGACCCTGTACAGGGTTTCCGAGGGTGTAAATCTTTACTGGAGTAGAAAGCCTCATCTTTCTCCCGAGGAGCAGCTGGTAGTTTCGAACCGCTGACCTTAAGGTTCGCAGTCCGATTCGTAACCACTACGCTACCAGAGCTCCATATATATATGTATATATATATATAATTATTTTTTTTTAAATATTTGTATATCTTGGTTCCAGATTTATCCTTCAGTCGTCAAAATGAAATTTCATAACTTTTCATTTGTGTTGCTTCTTCCATTCCAGAATAATGAAGGCTCATTGTATTTGATGCAATGGATTCATGGTTTTGAAATGAAATTCAGGATGTTGAGATCTTGTCCCATGATCCTAACTTTTAAGTGTCAGCTTCTAGTTACTAAGAGTTTGCTTCTAATCTTGAAGAAGTTTTGAAAAGCGAAGGATACTTTCAGTGACTCATCAGCAAAACACTAACCAAGTTCATTGAGACTATCCCTTACTTTTCTCATTTTTCTTGCCTAACATTTATGTCAAATGGCTTTCATCTCATCTTAAATAATTGCTTTTAAGTTAGTTCATAATTTTACCTTTTCACAGATTTGTCATCTTGCTACTTACTAAGCAAATGATTTTTGTTATGTGCTTTTATACATGTGACATTGTAGGATATGCACTGGACTGCTGATCTCAAGATCAATGGTTTGAACTCCCCAGTCACTCCTCAAAAACCCTATAAAGGGTTACTGTGAGTTGGAGCTGACTTGATGACACTTAACAACAACAATAGCAACATCTTGATTTGGTAACTGTTTCAGTTTCAGATCTTTTAGTAAAAAATAACAGACAACACTACTGTAGTAATTTAAGCATGCACAAGTATACTTTTGCTCCTCACATAACTAGAATTCCAGAGGGAGTTACTTGAGAGCTGGAATGGCTTATTGGCTATGATCTCATAGACCCAGCTTCCTTTTCTCATTCTGCTTCTACCCAAGCTTTAGCTATGTGGTTTCAAGATCATTACTTAGCATTTAGGCACTGAGCATGAATTATAAGGAGAGAAAAAAGGTATGATGATGCTTATTGGGAAACCTTGCTTTTTTACTCAGTGAGTGATATACCCTTACCAGAAATCTTACTCTAGGCCTCTTTGATCAGACATGTATTAGATATCCAACACTAGCTGGGATGTTTAGAAGCAAGCATGGTGAAACTTGTCTCTCATACTTTGTACATGTTGTCAGAAGGGACCAGTCCCTGGAGAAAGACACGATGCTTGTCAGCAAGAAAGAAGACCTCCAATAAGATGGATTGAGACAATGGCAGCAGAAAATGGACTCAAACAAAATAATTGTGAGGATGGCACAGGACCGGGCATTGTTTCATTTTGTTGTATATAGGGTTGTTATGATTTGGAGGCAACTTGATGGTACCCAATAACAACAACAACAACAAAAAAGTAGAATGTGGCTAGTGAGAAAAACAACATTTTGTGGATAGGCTTTATATTGGAAAACCAATAGTATTTTCCCAAATGGCTTTCTTAGAGTTTACCTCAAAACTTTTGCTCCGTTCTATCGTAGATCTATTACTGATCTGTAAAACATAGTGAAGAGAAGATTTAACTAAAATTCACCTATTTTATGCCTTGAAACTTTTAAGTGTATCTCAGGTCCCAGAATCACAGGTTTGAAAAGGACTTCTAAGGTTATCTGGTCCAATACCTCATTGATGCCCATTTTCATGAATATGAATTTGCTCAGCTTGCCTTAGATAATCTTCAGCAATTTCTATGAGCCAGTGTCTAGCTGAAACTGCCCATCAGTATAGTGTGGCATTCTGATATGCTTTAAATCTCCCTAATGGCACCACCTACCAAGTAAAGTGGCTTTCTGGTCAGCATCCCCTCTAGGCTCAGATGGGAGGAGAAAGTACACAACAGCTTTGCTTATCTGTTGTTGTTGTTTTTTTCTCCCATGTAGCTGCTCCTGGTCTGGAAATCTGATGCAGATGTCTAGAATATCCTGAGGATGAAATTAATGGTTAGAGCAAGAACTGTTGCCAGGGAGACTGCCAGCAAGTCCTTTTCTTAGAACATTAGCCATTCTCTGAAGGTAGCGTGGTTGAGCAGGCTAAATTATCAGTTCATATTGCAGTATTAAAAAGGGAAAAAATGTTAGAAAAAAGAACTAGGTGATCCTAAAGGTAGAGCCTCCATGGTAAAGCTTGTGTGTACAGTAACAGGCTTGAAATAGCTGGGTAAGGTACAGATAATTCAGTATTTCATTGAAAACTTTTTTTAATGTGTGTAAAAGCTACTGCTCTAGTTTTTAATAGTGACGTGTAAATAAATGCATCCTTTGTTTTGGAGTTACAAATTTACACTGTTTTGAAAATGTGCATAAAATGTATGTTCTCTCAAATTACATGGTTTTGAAAAATAAACTCAAAAATTTCTAAGAAATCTTTGAATTCATCCACCATCTTGGATAGGACCAATTATATCGAGATATGTATGATATACTTTTCAAACTGCTGTGGAAATTGATATGACAGAAAACAACTATTGGTCTGGACTTTTTAGCTATAGATTTGACATTCTTTAGATAATGTAGAAAGCACAAAATAAGAACAAAATATATATTTTTTTGCACTCAGAAAGAAGAAATAGCTGCTGTATAAAGTCACATTGTCTTACTACAGTGTGTTTTATTTTGTAAGAGTATGCTCATGTTAAAAATGTTCATGTCATTAAAATACATATGTGTTCCAATTTCCTATGACAGAGACCTTCAAAAGAATAAATATAACTTGCTCAACACTTCCTAAGCTTTGAATGATTATACCCAAACATTTAATAAACCATTTTGCTGATAATATTGTTTTTTAGGCCAAATTCAATTAAGGAACTTTAGGTGTGGGAGTTGGCTAGATTTTGTTTTTGCTTTTTTGTAAGGAAAGTGATAGCCACTTTCCATACAAAAAAAAATTGATTATAAATTATAGTCAATTAATTATTCCATTAATTCACATTCTAACAGTCATAACTGAAATTTTTTGTCTTGTGTTCAAAGAGTTGACATTGTTTCTTTTGTTGGTAGATGTCTAGGATGAACCATGTAAAGAAAATCACTTAGTACAATTTGATGAACCTATATCCTTCTTGTTTATGAAAGTACTGGTGACACATATTGAGGTCATATTTCTGGATCAGAACATGTTGGTTTGAACACATGCAGCAAGAGCAGTAACTCTGGAATTATAGAGTTGCTGGTAACAAATCTTACTTTGAGAAACGTACCAAGGCAAAAGGTAAGGAACTGACTAGCTCTTGTTATCACTAATATATGCACTATATACGCACTATATATAAAGAGATGAACTAACGAAAAGGCTGCAATAATGGGATCAATCATAGAAACAATTGTGAGGATGGCACTGGCCAAGGCAGTGTTTCCTCTTGTTGTACATATGCTTGCTGTGAGTAGAAATGGACTTAAGGGCACCTATTAAGTACATCCAGAGATATAACCATTTGTGTATTAGTTTGTAATACTATGGTGACTTGCATGTAGCTTTTTTGCTGAAAGCTATGCCACCAATATTTAAAATATCAGCATTGTCACCCAAAGTGGACAGGATTCAGTGTCACTTCCAGATTAAGATAGTCTGGCTCATTTACTTTAAAAAAAATCAACCAATGAAAATGTTTTGTAAAAGAACAGAGTGTTGTCTGATATAACATTAGATGATTAGCCACCTAGCTTTATAAGCTCTGTATAATAGCCACAAAAATGGTCTCAAACATACTGATTGATGATAATAAGAGGGACAAAGTTTCATTCAGTCATTCAGTTATAGATAAATCCCCATGGGTCTGGAAACTAGCATCAAAAAAAATTCATAAATAGATATGATAGCTATATAATAGCTATATGATAGATAGATAGATAGATAGATAGATACATAGATACATAGATACATAGATAAATAGATAGACAGATAGATACATAGATAGGAAAGTAAGTAGATAGGTAGAGAGGTAGACTTCAGACTCACAGCGACCCTGTATAGGGTTTCCAAGGAGCAGCTAGTGAGTTTGCATTCAAACGAGAACTTTCCTGGGGTGTTCACAGAACTTTTCTCTCTGAAAACCTTCACTGACTTTCTGAATTAAAATGACTGCTAAAGGAAGACCTATAGTTTCTCTCTTTTTTGAAGATATAGTCATTTAATGTTCATAAGAGTCCTGGTTTGGAGCTGTAGGAAAAGCAATGGACTGCAAGGTAGGTTTAAACCTCAAGGTCAGCAGTTCAAACTCACCAGAAGCTCTTTGGGAACCCTATACAGGGTCGCTATGATTCAGAACCAACTTGATGGCACTTGACAACAACAACAACAATGTTTATAAGAGGTATTATTTTGATGATGTGTTCTATTTAGATAACCCAGACCATGGCACATTCCTTGCATCTTTGGACTTGATTCCCATTTTGGGTGAAATGAAACATTCACTTGTTATAGGATAATGAGAATCTTTATCAAATATAGACCAAAAGTTTGTAAAATATGCCTCATAATATTTAAATGTCTAGATATCCATCAACCCCAAATATTTTAATGACTGCTTTAGTTTCTGCTATTCTTAGTCTAATCTGTTGTGCTATTTATATAATATCCTACAAGTTTTCTGTATTAAAAACATCTTTTGAAATTAGTGAATAACCTATATATTTTGGATTAATGAAAAAGGGTTACACATATTCCAAGGATCAGAAAGCAATTGAGAAAGGGAACTAATATGAAGAAATGTAGCTGATGACCATACTGATGGATTATTATCAATGAAAATATAAGCTACCCTGTGCCTTGGTTTTCATCTATTTTCTTATTCTTAAGGTATTTGTCCAGATTAAATTATTTTTGTTAAGTGTCATTGAATTAGCTCCAACTAATTGTGACCCTGTATAGGATTTCCAGTGAGTAACTGGAGGATGTGAGCCACCGACCTTTCAGTTAACAGTCAAGTGCCACACCAGGAGTCCATGTGCCTCAAGAGAAACTTCATACTAATTCTGCCTAACTAACATATCGAGGTTAAGATTTACAACACATTGTAAAATGGGGAATAATTATATCAGATCATAAAATTAAGCACAATCACACAATAATGAGACTCACGGCCTAGCCATGTTGAAACATACACAAAGGAGTTTTTTTAAGTTCATGGAAAAATGAAATGTAAAGAATGGGACTTTTAAGTACAGTGAACGAATACACGTCTGGCACCCACGTCTCCTAATTTTAAACCATTCAGTGTTCCCTTTTTCTGTTCAAACAACTGCCTCTTCATGTATATACAGGTTCCTCTTGAGCACAATTAAATGTTTCAGAACACTCATTCTCTGCCATGTTGTCCATAGCTTGTCATGATCCACACAATCAAAAACCTTTGTGCAGTCCATCAGGCACAGGTAGATGTCTTTCTGATATTTTCTGCTTTCAACCCAAATCCCTCTGATGTCAGCAAATAATATCCCTCATTCCAAGTCCTCATCTGAATCCAGCTTGAACCTCTGACAGGTCTCTGTTAATGTACTTTTGCAGACATATTTAAATTACCTTTAGCAAAATTATAGTTACATGTGATATTAATATTGTCTGGTGATTTCATTGGGTCACATGTCTTTGGAATGGGCACATATATTGATGCAATTGGGTTACGGTATTAGAGAAAATATTAAAAGTACAATGGACTGCTAAAAGAACAAACACATTTGTGTTGGAAAAAGTACAGTCAGAATGCACTTTAGAAGCCAGGATAGCCTTTGTGTAGTAAATAAAGCACATACTTTGGACATATTATCAGGTGGGACCAGTTACTGGAGAAGGGCATCATGCTTGGTAAAGTAGAGAGTCAGTGAAAAAGAGGAAGATGCCCAATGAGATGGACTGGTGCAGTGGCAGCAACAATGGGCTCAAGTGTAGCAATGATTGTAAGGTTGGCACAGGACAGGGCAGTGCTTTGTTCTGCCCTGAGTTGGCTATGAGTTGGCACCAACTCTACAGCACCTAACAATAATAACAACAACAATAATTAATTGACCAGGTACTTGTCTTCCAAATTACTTGGCTAGATGAGTGAGTGCCTCCAATGCCACATCAGTTTGTCAAACGATTTCAAGTTGTATTCCATCAAATTCTGGTGCCTTGTTCTTTGCCAATGCCTTAATTGTACGTTGGACTTCTTTTAATATCCTTGGCTCCTGATTATATGCTACCTCTAGATATGGTTGAACATTAGTCATATCTTTTTAGTACAGTGACTTTTTGTATTCTATCTTCTTTTGATGCTTTCTGCATCATTCAATATTTTGCCCATGGTTTTTTTGTTGTTAAGTGCTATTGAGTTGGTTCCGACCTACAGCAACCTAGTATAGGGTATCTGAGGAGCAGCTGGTAAGCTTGAACCACTGACCTTGCAGTTCGTATGATTTACAGTCTGGCACATTAACCCACAGCACTACACCAGGACTCCATTTTGCCCATAGAATCCTTTACTATTACAAATCGAACTGAGTGTGTTTTTCCCAGTTGGTTTTATAACTCCAGGTCTTTGCACATTTTATTATATTTGACTTTGTCTTCTTGAGCTGAGATATGAAGTTTTTGTTCTGTTCTTTTATCTCTTCTTTTTTTTCCCCATTTGCTTTAGTATGTCTGTAATGGAGAGCAAGTTTCAGAGCCTCTTCTGACATTCATTTTTTCTATTGTTTTCTTTGTTTCTTACCTTCTTAATGACCTTTGGTTTCTTCTTGTCTGATGTTCTTTATGTCATCCCACAATTCTTCTCCTCTTTGGTCATTAGTGTCTAATGCATCAAATCTGTTCTTGAGATGATCTCTAAATTCAAGTGGGATGTGTTAAAGGTCACACTTTAGTTTTCGTAGACTTATTTTGTCTTCAGCTTCAGCCTGAGCTTGCATATGAGCACATGATGTTCTATTCCACATTCTGCCCCTGTATTGTTTCGGCTGATCATATGGAGCTTCCTCACCATCTCTTTCCACAGGTGTAGTCAATTTGATTTCTGTTTATTCCATCTGGTGAGGTCCATGTGAACAGTTGTCTTTTTTTTTCTAATGTGTTATTGTGAATTATATGATAGTTTACATGGGAGAACATTAGTTTTACATTCATTCTATTGTATATTGTTTCATTGTCATAGTTACAATCCCCTCCATGCATCATCAACCAACCAAAGGGTATACCCTGCAAGCCTGACCTCTACACTCCCCCTCTCCCAGTCTTAAGCCCACAGTCGCTCTCCCTCTCTGAATCTAAAGTCCCCAGCTGCTCCA
>NW_006408543.1:25927681-25942802 GCF_000296735.1 Chrysochloris asiatica | reverse complement strand
TATGGGTTCTTTTTCTTAGTCTTTTACAGTAGTGGTCCTATGCAGTATTTCTCTTTTTGTGACTGACTAATTTCACTCAACATAATGTTCTCAAGTTTCATCCATGTGATGTGGTGGCTTGCAGCTTCCTTATTGTTCTTCAAGGTAGCATAATATTCCACTGTGTGTATGTACCACAGTTTGTTTGTCCATTCAGCACTTTGGCTGTCTCCATCTTTTTGCTATTGTAAATAGTGCTGCTATGAACATTGGTGTACATAAATCTTCTCATGTTGTGGCTCGTTTTTCTTGCGGGTAAATAACAAGTAAAGGAATTGCTGGATCATAAGGTATTTCTATTTTCAACCTTCTAAGGAAATGCCATATTGCTTTCCAGAGAGGTTGGACAATTTTGCAGTCCCACCAGCAATACAGGAGTGTCCAAGTCTCTCCACATCCATACCAGCATTTATTGTCCTCTACATTTTTTATCTTTGCTGTTATTGTTGGTGTGAGATGATATCTCATTGTTTTTTTTTATTTGTATCTCTCTAATGGTTAGTGATCATGAACATTTCTTCATATGTTTGTTGGCTGCCCAGATCTCTTCCTTAGTGAAGTGTAACAGTTATCTTTTATGTTGTTTAAAAATGTATTTGCAATGAAGAAGTCATTGGCGTTACAAAATTGTATCATGTTATCTCTAGCAGCGTTTTTGTCCACTAGTCAATATTTTCCAAGTACTGATCCTTTTACTTTCCAATCTTTGCAGTCCTTTCACCAGTAGTTACCAATATGTCTTGATTGCATGTTTGATCAATTTTAGACTGAAGATGTTGGTAGAATTTTCCAATTTCATCCTCTCTGGCTTTAGTGGTTGGTATGTAAATTTGAATAATAGTTGTATTAACTGGTCTTCCTTGTAGCCATATAGATAGATATTACCCTATCACAGACAGCATTGTACTTCAAGATCTATCTTGAAATGTTCTTTTTGAGGATGAATAGAATGCCATTCTGTTTCAGTATGTTATTCCTTGCATTGTAAACCATGTGATTGTCAGATTCTTAATAGCCAATACCTTTCTATTTCAGCTCATTAATGTCTAGGATATTGATATATATGCATTACATTTCATTTTTGACAATTTCTAATTTTTCTAGATTTATACTTTGTACATTCCATGTTCTGATTATTAATGGATGTTTACAGTTGTTTTTCCTCAGTTTGAGTTGTGTCCAGTCAGCAAATGAAGGTCCCCCAAACTGCTTCATTTGCATAATCACAGTCACCTCTACTTTGAGGAGGCAGCTTTTCCCTGTCTTATTTTGAGTGCCTTCCAATCTGAAGGGCTTATCTTTGGCCATGTTAACTAACATTGTTCTGGTGATCTTCATCATGTTTCAGTATTCAGTATTCTGGTGCTCTCTGACAGTGTTCCACTGATATTCATAAGGTTTTTAGTAACTAAATATTTGGAAGTAGTCCCTCTCTCCTGTTTCCTAGTCTGTTATAGTCTCTAAACTCAACTGTAATGTGTTCACTATAGGGTGACACTGCTGGTATTTAAAATACCAGTGACAACTTCCAGAATCACAGCAACATGCATCCACTAGAGTACGAGAAACTGACAGACAAGTAGTAGAAATAATTCATTGGTCTTGCAAAATTCTATCATGTGATCTTTCATATTATTTCTTTCACCTATGTCATATTTTCACAGAACTTATCCTTCTTCTTTGTTTCCAAGCTTCACCTTCCAGTCACCAGTAATTATCAACACATCTTGATTACATGTTTGATCAATTTCAGACTGAAGTAGTTGGTAGAATTCTTCAAATTCATCGTGACTGGCTTTAGTGGTTCATGCATAAATTTGAATAGTTGTTATATTAACTGTTCTTCTTTTCAGGCATATGGATATTATCACAGACGGCATTGTACTTCAAGATCGATCTTGAAATGTGTTTTTAATGATGAATGTAATGTTTGATCATTACATTCATTTTGTCATTCATATCACAGTAAACCATATAATTGTCAGATTCAGAATGTCCAACACCAGTCCATTTCAATTTACTAATGCCTAGGAGATACTTCCACTCCATGTCTGTCAGTTTTTCATACTGTGGTGGCTTGTGAGTTGCTGTGATTCTGGAAGCTATGCCACTGGTATTTTAAATACCAGCAGGGTCACCCATGGTGGACAGGTTTCAGATGTGCTTCCAGATGAAGACAGACTAGGAAGAAGGAGTAACAAATTACTTCTGATTTTCAGTCACTGAAAACCTTATGAATAGCAGAGAAACACTGTCAGATATAGTGTCAGAAAATGAGCCCCTCAAGTCAGACAGCACTCCAAGTAGAGTTGACCGTGATGATGGGAATGGATGATTGTGGAAGTAAAGCCTTCATTTGCTGATGGGACTCAACTCAAAATGAAGAGAAACAGCTGTAAACATCCACTGATAATCAGAACATGGAATGTACGAAGTATGAATCTAAGAAAATTAGAAATTGTCAAAACTGAAATGGAATGCATAAACATCAATATCTTAGGCATTAGTGAGCTGAAATGTACTGGTATTGGCCATTTCGAATCTGACAACCACATGGTTTACTATGCTGGGAATGAAAAATTGAAGAGGAATGGTGTTGCATTCATTGTGAAAAAGAAATATCAAGATGTCATGCTGTTTGTGATAGGATAATATTCATGTGCCTACCGGGAAGACAAGTTAATACCACTATTATTCAAATTTACGCACCAACCACTAAAGCCAGAGAGGATGAAGTAGAAGAATTCTACCAACTCTTCAATCTGAAATTGATCAAACATGCAAACAAGAGGATCCTTACCAGTTATTGGAATGCAAAAGTTGGGAGCAAAGAGGAAGGATCAGTAGATGGAAAATATGGCCTTGGTGATATAAATGATGCTGGAGAAAGCATGATAGAATTCTGCAAAACCAATGATATGTTCATATAAAATACTTTCTTTAGACAGCATAAGAGACAACTATACACATGGACCTCACCTGATGGAATACATAGAAATCAAATTGACTACACCTGCGGAAAGAGATGATGGAAAACTCCATATCATCAGTCAAAACAAGCCCATGGGCATTGTTCACATTCAAATTCAAACTAAAGCTGAAGAAAATGAAAACAGGTTCACAAGAGCCAAAATATGACCTTGAATATATCCCACCTGAATTTAGAGATCATCTGTAGAACAGATTTGATACATTAAACACTAAAGACCGAAGACCAGAAGAGTTGTGGGATGACATCAAAAACAACATACAGGTAGAAAGCAAAAAGTCATTAAGAAGGCAAAAAAGAAGGAAAAGGTCAAAATGGATGTCAAAAGAGGCGCTGAATCTTGCTTTCCCATGTAGAGATGCTAAAGCAAATGGAATAAATGAGGAGGTACAAAAGCTGAACAGAAAATTTCAAAGATCAGTTTGAGAAAATAATGCCAACTATTACAACAAATGTGCAGAGATCTGGCATCAGAAAACCAAAAAGGAAGAACATGCTTAGCATTTTGAAAGCTGGGGGAACTGAAGAAAACATTCAAGCCTTGACTTTCATTATTGACGGATGCTCTGGGCAAATTATTGAATGATGCAGAAAGTATCAAATGAAGATGGAAGGAATACACAGTCACTGTACCAAAAGGAAATGGTTCATGTTCAACCATTTCAAGAGGTAGCATGTGATCAAGAGACAGTGGTACTGAAGGAAGAAGTCCAATGTGCATTAAAGGAAGTGGCAAAGAAAAAGGCACCTGGAATTGATGGGATAAAAATTGAAATCTTTCAAGAAACTGAGGCGACACAAGAGGCACTCACTCATCTCTGCCAAGAAATTTGGAAGACAGCTATCTGACTGACTGATTGGATGAGATCCATATTTGTGCCCATTCCAAAGAGAAGTGACCCAAGGGAATGCAGAAATCATTGGACAATATTTTTGATATTCCATGTGAGTAAACTTTTACTAAAAGTAATACAAAAATGGCTACAAGCATATATTGACAGAGAACTTACAGAGGTTCAAGAAAGATTCAGAAGAGGCCGAGGAACTAGGGATATCATTGCTGATGTCCGATGGATTTTGACTGAAAGCAGAGAATATTAGAAAGATGTTGAACTGTGATTTACTGGCTATGCAAAGGCATTTGATTGTGTGGATCAGGACAAGCTATGGACAACATTGTGAAGTATGAGTATTCCTGAACACTTAATTGTGCTCATGAGGAATCTGTACCTGGACCAAGAGGCAGTTGTTTGACTAGAACATGGGAACACTGAATGGTTTAAAATTAAGAAAAGTGTGCGACAGGGTTGTATTCTTTCACCATACTTATTCAACCTGTATGCTGAGCAAATAATGTGAGAAGCTGGGTTATATGAAGAAAAATGTGGCATTAGAATTGGAGGAAGACTCATTAACAACCTGTGATATGCAGATGATACAACCTTGTTTGGTGAAAGTGAAGAAGACTTAAAATATTTACTGATGAAGATCAAAGAGCACAGCCTTCAGTGTGGATTGCATGTCAATATAAAGAAAACAAAAATCCTCACCACTGGACCAATAAACAACATGTTGTCAAGGACTTCATTCTTCTTGGATCAACTATCAACACTCATATAAGCAGCAGTCAAGAAATCAAAGGACATTGCATTAGGCAAATCTGCTGCACCAGACCTTTTTGAAGTGTTGAAAAACAAGGATGTCAGCTTGAGGAATAAGGTGCGCCTGACCCAATCCATGCTATTTTCAATAACCTCATATGCATGTGAAAGCTGGACAGTGAATAAGGAAGACTGTCGAAGAATTGATGTTTTTGAATTATGGTGTTGGAGGAGAATATTGAAAGTGGCATGGGCTGCCAAAAGAACCAACAGATCTGTATTGTAAGAAGTGTAGCCAGAGTGCTCCTTGGAGACCAGGATGGCCAAACTTTGTCTTTCATACTTCTGACATATTGTCAGGAGGGACCAGTTGCTGGAAAAGGATATCACATTTGATAGGTTGGAGGGTCAGAGAAAAAGAGGAAGACCCCCAGCGAGATGGATTGGCAAAGTAGTAGCATCAATGGGCTCAAGTGTAGCAATGATAGTGAGGTTGGCCCAGGATCGGGCAGTGTTTCGTTCTGCTGTGCATAAGGTTGCTATGAGTCAGTACCGACTTGATGGCACCTAACAACAACAAGGAGATACTTCTCTTTGCATTCCACTTCATTTTTGACAATTTCCAGTTTTCCAGTATTCATACTTTATACATTCCATGCTCCAATTGTTTTTAGCTCTTTCTCCTCATATTGAATTGTGGCTTATCTGCAAATGAAAGTCCCAAAGCTTTACTCCATTCACATCATCATGGTCCATTCTGCTTTAAGGAGGCAGCTATTCCTCAGGCATATTTTTAGTGTATTTCTAGCACTGTACCTGTCAATATTCTGGTGCTGTTCCTATTATTTTCTTATTTCAGCATTATATCTTACAGTGTTCCACTGCTTTTCATAAGGTTTTCAGTGACTTAATATTCAGAAACAGTCTGTTTCTCCTTCTTTCTATTCTTTCTTCCATTGGAAACAGTAATCCTGTTTTTATCAAATGTTGTTGAATCATTTCTGACTCATAGTGACCTTGTATGGTGTTTTCTGAGGAGCTGGTGGTAGAATGAGAATTCCAGAACACTTATTTGTGCTCATGTAGAACTTATACATAGCCTAAGAGGCAATCATATGAACTCATGGTATGGCACTGCGGGTTAATGAACTAGACTGCGAGGTCAGATTGAATCTCAAGGTTGGTGGTTCAAGCTCACCTGTCGCTCCTCAGAAACCCTATATAGGTTGGCTATGAATCAGAACCAAGTCGATTGCACTTAAAAACAACAACAATGGGTGCTGCATGTCTGCAAATCAGAAAATATGTGCTTCAGCATTTTATCCTTTTACCATGCTTGTTCAGTCTCTGCTGAGGAAACAATCTGATAAACTGGTCTATTAGAAAAAAGAATGTGTCATTAGGATTGGAGGAAGGCTAATTAACAACCTTCAATGTGCAGATGACACAGCCTTGCCTACTAGAAATAAATAGGACTGATGAAGATCAAAAACAGTTTTCAATTTGGATTACACTTCAATATAAAGAAAACAAAAATGATCACAACTGGACCAATAAGAAATATCTTGATTCATGGAGGAATCATTGAAGTTGTTAAAGATTTCATTTTACTTGATTTACAATCAATGCCCATAGAAGCAGTCGTCAGGAAATCTTGCATTATGAACTGGTTGCAAGAGCTCTCTTTAAAATGTTAAAAAGCAAAGATGTCAATTCAAAGACTAAATGTGCACCTGACCCAAGTTATGGTCTTTCCGATCATGCATATGATAGGGAAGACTGGAAAATATGTACAATTGAATTATGGTCTGGCAAAGAATAGTAAAAAATACAAATACCATAGACTACTAAAAGAATGAACAATTTTGTGTTGGAAGAAGTACAGCCAGAATATGCCTTTGAAGCCAGGATGAAAAGATTTTGTCTCACGTACTTTGGACATGTTATCAAGAAGGATCAGTCATTGGAGAAGGATATCATGTTTGGTCAAGTAAAGGGTCAGTTAAAAAGAGGAAGACTCAGTGAGATGAAACTGATATAGTGGCCAGGACAATGACCTCAAGCCCAAGACTCGAATCAGGATGTTGCAGGACTGGACAGTGTTTCCTTCTGTTGTGTACAGAGTAGCTATGAGACAGAACTGACTCAAGGGTATTGAAAAACAACAGGTGCACTGAAGTTCAGAAAGAGAAGAGGTATGAGGAATATAGAAGATCAAGCATCAGTGATCCTGATTGATTGACTGATTAAACTCTACCTTTCCCTTTAACTGAGATGAACAGATAACGGGTTATTGCTGGCCTTGCTAATTAAACCCTCCACACACCTGTGTCCATGAGCCCATTTGAGATTTAAATGAGGTGGTAATGGTTTGACAAGTATTCTTTTCTGATTGGATGAGGAAAATTTACGTTGCTTTAGAACTGTTTCTGGGAGGCTTTTTGAGTTTGAGTCCGGCTTTTTATGGTTAATATTTGGTTTGGTGGATAAAAAAAGCTTCTAATCAAAGTGAGATGTCTATTATTACTTTTCCTATCCAACAATAAAAATGAGTGCAAATGTGCTTTTTAGATTGTTATTAGTTGTCCTCAAGTTTACACTGACTCACGTTCACTTTATGTGTGCAGAGCAGAACCGCTTCATAGGGTTTTGCAGGTTGTAACATTTCAGAGTCTGACTGCCATGCCATGTCTCCTGAGGTGGTTCTGGGTGAACTTGAACTACAAACCTTTTGGCTAATATTTCAATGCTTACCAGTTTGTGTAACCCAGAGACTCTAATTGTTAGAATAGAAAACAAGTTTCATCTATAAACCAGTTCACTATTTTTTCTTTTTCCTTTAGATTTGCTCTCAGAAATTTTAATTGTCTTTCTGTAATTCCAGAAACCTGATTGAAAGGGTCCAATTAAATTAGTCAAGTGGACAATGTCAAATATCTAGATGTTTGGGAATGATCAGATTAAGCTTTCAAACACTTAAATTTTTCTTTTATAAAACCCACTGTCTTTGACCTATATACATATGCTCTTAAGCTTAGCTTAATAGGAAACAAAATGCTATTGTATTTTTACATCCAAGTAAGGTTGTAAGGTTGTTATAACATTTAGTGCCAAGATGTGTACAAAGCCACATATGTCAGTGTATGTTAAGGTTTAAATTCCAGAGGCAATAAAAAACCAAATCTGGGTCAAGGATCCCTGGTATTGTAGTGATCACACACTTGCAAAGGTAGGCAGTTCAAACCCACCAGCTGCAACATGGAGAAAAATGAAATTTGCTATTCCTTTAAAGGTTTACAGCCTTAGAAACCCTAAACAGGTTGAGTATGATATGAAAATAGACTGGATAGCAGTTTGTTGTTGTTGTTGTATGCCATCAAGTCGATTTCGACCCATAGCGACCCTGTATAGGGTTTCCAAGAATCAGCTGGTGAGCTTGAACAACTGACCTTGCAGTTCAAACGACTTTGTTGTCTGACGCATTAGCCCACATGCCACACCAGTTCTTCCTGTGGGTTATGTTAAAACTAAGAAGTTCTGGTAGCACTGTGAGATACCCATTGTGCTGTTAACCTAAAGGTAGGCAGTTGCTCCCTTAAAGATTCATAATCTCGGAAACCCTATATAGGTTTGCTATGAGGCAGAAGTAATTCAAAGGCAGTTGGTTTCATTTGGCTTTTGACTGTTAAGACTAGCGTTTGGTGATGGGCGAGTTGAGGGGCAAAGGGTCCTTTAAGTAGTTTCTTAAACAAGGGCAAACATAAGAAGCAGAGTATAAACTATGTGAGCAATTCAAAATTCATATAGCCATGTTACGACATTCAGTATTGTAAAATAGCGCAGTAAGCACTGATCTTTAGTATGATCCGTTATATTCACCAAATGTCGTTGCATGAGATATATAACCCATTTTACTCACGCTTTTTCTTCATCCCTATTTTCAGCATAGAGCACACTGTTTTTATAATCAAAGCTTTTCAAAGCATTTCCTTTTGAAAAGGTTAGCATCAACATGACACATTGGGTAAACTGCAAAAACAGCTTTCAACTGTAGCATTTCATTTCCAACAAAACCCGTAAACTATCACTCTGTTCTAATACTTTAGATTGAAGACAGAAGAAAGGTCTTCAAATACCAGCCCTCTAAAATATTCTTGTTTTGTTTTGAAACAGCGTGAAGAAAACACTTTCTTTCAACCACATGAAACAATAACAAGGCAGGAACAATCATTACAGGGTAAAATTCATTGTAAAAAGTGTCACTAGACTCTCAGCCAGCATGTCCTCATGTAGTAACGTGAGAACCCAATGATGCCTGGTTTTTGTTTTTGTTTTTTTTTTGCTAGCAGGAATTAGACTCTGTGAGACAGATTCCATTCCTTTCTCAAAAATTCAACTCCATTATAAGGTAGACCTGATTCTGTGCATCCATTTAATTTCTGTCAAATGTATCACAAGCAATTTGCTTTCTAATGAAAATAACAAAAGAGCCATGTCTCATTTTGCAGGCAATTTTTAGTAGAAAACACAAGGGACTGTAATACTGGCAACTTATTTTCTGGAGGTAGGAAAAAAGAAAATTGTAGAAACCCAGGTTGGTAGATGGGCAGAATGAAGTGAGCCCTAGAGAGGAAAGACACACCTTTTATCCCTGTATTCCCAGTCCTAGTGCAGGACATTGGGCTCAATTATTGTTTGCAGAACAATGAATGATTATACTATGAACATTTCCACAAGAATATTTGCCACCACACTTCAATGAAAAACTTAAGTGTTTCTTATATATCGTCTGGGAGATCAGTGAGGTCAGAGCTTGCAAGATTCACTTCTCATGTTCAAGGTCAAATGAGATGCAGTAAGTGGAAAAGTCATTCTTTCATTGATTGAATATGTATTGAGTACTTACTGTATTCTTGAAAGCTAGACATGAGGTGCATTCAAGAACCCAACAGAGCTCTTTAGGACATGATGGTAGAGCTAAGCTATGAGGGTTCACTGTCATAGGGAGTAAGAGGGTAACAGTGAGTGGTGGTCATAGTTGTGTGCTACTGAGTTGGTTATGACTCATAGCAAGCCTGTATAGGATTTCCAAGTCTGTAACTCTTTATGGGAGAAGAAAGCCTCATCTTACTTCCGCAAAGTGACGGGTAGATTCCAACTACTCACCTTGCAATTAAATCAGCTTCAAAGCCTTGAGATGAGAAGTGTTACTCATTATGACTTAGCAAAAGTCCTTTGTAAAGCTTTGCCTTGGTTACTCACACCAAACATAACCACATATATCTGCCTAATAGTGAAGTACTGCTGATGTACCCTGTCCCCACTGCATTTCTTCTAAAGCAGCGAGGCAGCTGACAATCAGACCAGAACTCAAATCATAGTCAGGTCCCACATAAAGCAGTCACAGCTAGGCCCGATACAACGTCAACCTTCTACCCTGAGATTTCTAGTGTCCCACTTCTAATTCTATACTGTCCTGCCATGCTCTTGGTAACAGATAGTTCACTTCAATGGAATGCCTCACTTTTTCAATGTGAAGCTTTTCTTTTCTCACCCATTTACTCTATTTTTTAGCCTATCACATATCTTGGTAAGGAGTTCTGGTAGCGTAATGGTTACGAATTGGGCTGAAAACCATAGGGTCAGCAGTTCAAAACTACCAGCCATTCCATGAGAGAAAGATGAGACATTCTGCTCCTGTATAGATTTATAACCTCGGAAACCCTGCACAGAGTCGTTATGAGTTGGAACCAACTCCACAGCACACAGCCACCACCACCATACCTTGGTAATGACTCTACCAGGCATCTGGCCACCTAATCTGATAGGATTCCTAATGTACAAATATAACTGTGCTATTTCCCTAGTAAACGTTCAGTCATTTTCTCTGAGCATGGTAGCATAGTCGTTATGAGTTGGGCTGTTAACCTCAAAGTCAGCAGTTCGAAACTACCAGCAGTTCCGTGGAGAAAGATGGGGCTTTCTGCTCTGCCATAAAGAGTTAAAACCTCATAAACCCTCTGCAGGGTTGCTATGAGTCAGGAGTAACTCCACGGCACACCACGTCCACCACCAGTTAGGACTGGGGAGTCCTGGTGTGGCACTGCAGGATAATGTGCTGAACTCAAGGTTAATTTGAACCACAAGCTCCCGTCAGCATTGGAGGAAGAGTCATTAGCATCCTGTGAAACGAAGATGACATTCCTTGCTTACTGGAAACAAAGAGGACTTGAAATACTCTCTGATGAAGACCAAAGACCATAGCCTTCAGTTTGGATTACACCTCAGTGTACAGAAGACAAAAATCCTCACAACTAGACCAATAAATAACATCATGACAAATGAAGAAACAGTTGAAGTTGGTAAAGAGTTTATTTTGCTTAGATCCACAGTCAACACTCAAGGTAGCAGTAGTCTGGGAAAAATCAAACCAGATTAAGCAAATAGGCTGCAAAAGACCTCTTTAACATAGTAAAGAACCAAGAGGTCAGTTTCAGGACTAAGGTGATCCTGATTAAGCAAGTGTGTTTTTAATACCCTCATTTGCATGTGTAAATTGGACATTGAATAGAGTAGATAGTAGAAGAATCTATGTATTTGAATTATAGTGTTGGTGAAGAATATCTAAAGTACAATTGTTATTGTGTTAAGTGCCATCAAGTCAGTTCCTACTCATAGCTACCCTCTTTAGGGTTCCCAAGGAGCAGCTGGTAAGCATGAACCACTGACCTTTCAATTCAAACCAGTCTTAGAACCAGCACATTAACCCACAGCACCACACCAGGACTCAATTTACAACCAGAAAAACAAAAAAAATCTGAGTTAGAAGATGTGCAGCCAGAATGTTCCTTAGAAGTGAGGATGGTGAGACTTCTTCTCTATGACTTTGGACATATAATTGGGAATGGCCAGTCACTAGAGAAGTATGTAACACTTGGAAAAATGGAGGATCAGCAAAAGAGGAAGAACCTTAATGAAATGGATTGATGTAGTGGCAACAATAATGGGCTCAAACAACAATTGTGAGGATGGCACAGTACCATGTAGTGTTTCTTCATTGAATTGCTATGAGTCAGAACTGACTCAACTTCATCTAACAACAACTTATTTGTTAGTCACTTAAACCCATCATGATTTGGCCCCAGCCAACCTCATGCCTGCACCTTGCTCTTTGTAATGTATAATTAATTACGTGACAGAATAATACTTTGGCTTTCAAAAATACATTTTCTTTTTTTTTTTTCATGGTAGGTAAATATCAATTCTCCCAATTAAATTTGCTTCTTCACTCTACTTTTTTGTCTTTTCAATTTTTCCTGTTTCTACACTTAGCTATGGCAATATTTCCTCTAGAAAAGTCTTCCCTGATTGTCAAATAGAAGGATATAAAGTGAGAGATTAAACATGTAGGGATCCCTGGGTAGTATAAATATTTACCTACTAATGGAAAGGCTGTGAGTCTAAGTCCACCTTGAGGCACATTGGTTGTGATCTACATCTTAAAAAAGTAGCTATTGAAAGCCCTAAGGAGCTCAGGTCTATTCTGATACATATGAGGTTGACATGACTCAGAGTCAACTCAGCGGCAACTATTTACAGGTTAAAACCATGGGTTTGGATGTAGACAGGTATGCGAGTGCATCCTGAATCTTTTACTTAGGTAAAGAATTCCATTTATTTTCAAATCATTACAAGTGTTTTGATAACTCAAATGAAAATAACTATACCTATATTCTTCAGTGAGGCCTCAAGCAATCATGAATATTAAGCAGTTAACAGAGAATCTGGAACATCATAAACCTTGCAGAATTGGCTCGAATAATTATGATTATTATTGTTTCCTATTATTGCTGTTTAGCAAGTAAAATTTTGTTAAAGGTAATTTTAAAATGGCTGCCACAGTATATTGACAGAGAACTGCCAGAGGTTCAAGCTGAATTCAGATGAAGACATGGAATGAGCCACAAAACTGCTGATGTCAGATAGATCTTGGCTGGAAGCAAAGAATACCAACCAGTAAGAAGTTTATCTGTGCTTTATACTACACAGAAGTTTTCAAATGTCTGAATCATGACAAGCTATGAACAACATTGCTGAGAATGAGTATTCCTGAACAGTTAATGTATTCATGAGGAATCTGTACATAGGCCAGGAGGCATTTGTTTAAACAGAACAAAAGAACACTTAACAATCAGGAAAGGTGTATGTCATGGTTGTATTCTTTCATCATGCTTCTTCAATATGTATGCTCAATAAATTATTTGAGAAGCAGAAGTATATAAAGAAAAACATGGCATCAGGATTAGAGGAAGACTCATTAACAGCCTACAATATTCAGATGGTACAATCTTGCTTGCTGAAAGCTAAGAGGACTTAAAAAATATTCACTTATAAAGATCAAAGACCACAACCTTCAGCATGGGTTTACACTGCAATGTAAAGAAAACTAAAATCCTTACCCCTGCACTAATAAATAACATCAAGATAAACGGAGAAAAGATTGAAGTTGCCAAAGCCTTAATTTTGCTTGGCTCATGGAAGCAGCTCTCAAGAAATTAAATGACGTATTAGACGTCTTTAAAGTATTCAAGAGCAAAGTTGTCAGTCTAAGAAGTAAGGTGTACCTCATCCAAGCCATAGTATTTTCAATAACCTCATATGCATGTGAAAGTTGGACAATGAATAAAGAAGATGATAGAAGAATTGCTGCATTTGAGTTATGGTGTTTGAGGAGAACATGAAAAGTATCATGGACCACTAAAAGAACAAACAAATCTGTGTTGAATGAAGGACAGCCAGAATGCTCCTTGGAAGCCAGGATGGCCAGATTCGTCTTTCATGCTTTGGACATATTATTAGGAGGAACCAATCCATAGAGAAGAACATCATGCTTGGTAGAGTGAAGGGTAAGGGAAAAAGAGGAAGACCTCTTGAGATTGATGGGAACAGTGTCAGTAGCACTGGGCTGAAGTGGAGCAACGATTTTGAGGTTGGCACAGGACAATGCAGTGTTTCATTCTTTTGTGCAAACAGTCACTATGAGGCAGTATCGACTCAGTGAAACCTAATAATAACAATGCATCTGTCTATATAAATATATAGATGTGAGTATATTTATGTATATGAAGGTGAGTCAAAATATATCTGCACTCCAGTTATATTAAAACACCCTTCCATTTGCACAATGGATGACAACATTGAGCATGTATGTGAGATGATTATATCAAATAGATGAGTGACAGTGGATTATGTAGCAAATCTTTTGTAAATCAGCCATGACTCTGCCTATGAATTAATCCACAATGGATTTGGGTGTCAAAAAGTTTATGTGACATGGGTACTGAGACAACTCGCAGGAAACAAACAGAAGTGTTTGGACATCTGTCAACACAATTTGGAACAATGCTCAAAGGAAGGGAAAAGTTTCTTTTAAAAAAAAATGTTACTGGTGATGAGACAAGGGTTCATCACTGTGAGATTGAGAGTAAATGGCAGTGTATACAGTGGAAATATCCTCAATCAATCAAGAAAAAGTTCACAGTCAACCATCAGTTGGAAAATTGTTGCTAACAGTTTTCTGGGCTACACAAAGGCCAGTATTGGAACACTATCAGGAAAAAGGTTCAACAATCAACAAGACTTTTACAGTGAAATGCTCACTGAAGAGCTGAAGCTTAAACTTTGAATTAAATGCAAAGGACTGCTATTCAAGGGCATTATTATCTTGCATGACAGTGCACATCTGCAGACCTCTGCCCACACTGTTGATACGCTGTACAACTTTGTTTTGAGTTGTTAAAGCACTCTCCCCATAGTCCTGATCTTGCTCAGGACTTTAACCTCTTAGGTCCCATGAAAGCAGCCCTTCCATGATGAAGATTCACCTCTGATGAAGAAGTGATGATAGTGGTACATTCGTGACTCACAGCTCAGCCTAAAACATTTTAAAATAAAGCAATATGAAAGCTTATTGACAGATAGATTATTTTGAAAAATGATGTATTTTCTAAAAGTTAATTAAAATAAATTATATAGTCAGAGTGTGGATAATATTTGACTCACTCTTATTTGTACACACACACAAACATATGTAAATAAGCATATGTGTGTGTGTATGCAGCCAGTGAGTTTGAACCACCGACTTTGTGGTTCAAACTGACTTTCCAGCCAGACGCTCCTTGGAAAGTCTATACAGGGTCATTATGAGTCGGAATCAACGCAATGGCACTTAACAATAACAATGGCATATCTATCTATCTATCTATCTATCTATCTATCTATCTATCTATCTATCTATCTATCTATCTATGTAGCTATGTATATATTTAGATAGATAGATATAGATCTATAGATATGGAGAGTTCTGGTGTGACACTGTGGGTTAAAGCGTTAAAGCGCTGGACTGCAAAGTCAGTTTGATCTGTGAGGTTGGGGCAGTCCAAGCTCACCAGCCACTCCTCAGAAACCCTATTACAGGGTAGTTATGGTTGGA
>NW_006408543.1:25925607-25927516 GCF_000296735.1 Chrysochloris asiatica | reverse complement strand
ATATTACTTAATCAATCTGCTTTTATTCTTATTTCCTTTCTTCTACGTATTTTGACTTAAATTTTCCTTTATTTTTCTAATTCCTGAAGATGAAAACAATACTGCTGATTTTAGGCTTCTTTCCTAGTGTAAGCATTTAACAATAATCTCGTTTAATCATTGTTCTGTATCAAGATTGTAAAACCTTTTCTTATGAAAGAGTAAGATTGTAAATATTGTAGAGTTTGGGCTATGTGATTTCTATTTATGCTACTCTATTCTTTTTGTAGTATGACAGTAGCCATAGACACTTCATAAATGTCATAGAAATGTTTGTATCCCAATAACATTTCATTCACAAATATAGATTGTTGTTGTTAAGTAACGTCAAGTTGGTTCTGGCACAGAATGACCCTGTGTAAGATTTTTGCCACAGTTCCTCTGTCAGTTTGTTGTACTGTGGTGGCTCACATGTTTCTGTGATGCTGGACATCATGCCATTTGTATTTTGAATGCCTGGTGGGTCACTGATGGTGAACAGGTTTAAGTTAAGCTTCCAGACTTATAAACTAAGAAGAAGAAGAGGTGGGCTCATTCCCAATGTTTAGTCACTAAAAACCTTATGAATAGTATAAGAAAACTGTCAGCACCAGAATATTGAGTTCTAAAGCATTATGAACAGCATCAGAATATTGTCAGATACCGTGCAGGAAGATGAGCTTCTCAGGTTGGAGACCCTCAAAATACAACTCAGGAAGGGATGTCTCCTCAAAGCAGAGTTGATTTTGATGACACGAATGAAGTAAAGATTTCAGGACATTCATTTGCAAACTTAGGAGAAAGAGCTACAAACATCTATTAATAATTAGAGCATGGAATGAATGGATTATAATCTAGGAAAATTTGAAGTTGTCAGAAATGAAATGAAATACCTAAATATTGATATTCTAATCATTTGTGAACTGAAATGTACTGGTATGGGGCATTTTTAATCTGACCGTCACATGGTTTACTATGCTTTTTGTTGTTGTTGTTTGCTGTCGAGTCAGTTCAGACCCATAGCGACCCTGTATAGGGTTTTCAAGGAGCAGCTGGTGAGCTTGAACCACCAACTTTGAAGTTCAAATGGCTTTGCAGCCTGGCACATTAACCCACAGCACCACCCTAGCACTTCAATTATCACATGGTTTACTATGTTAGGAATGGCAAATTGAAAAATAATGGTGTAACATTCATCATCAGAAGGAACATTTCAAGATCAGTCTTGAAGTATGGTACTGTCTGTGATAGGATACTATCCATACACCAACAAAACAGATGAGTTAATGCTACTATTATTCAGATTTACACACCAATCACTAAAGTCAGTGAAGATGAAATATTAGAATTCTGCCAACTTCTTAGTCTGCAACTGAACAAACATCCAATCAAGATATATTGTTAATTACTGGTGATTAGAATTCAAAGGTTGGAAACAAAGAGACAGAATTGGTATATGGAAAATATGGCCTTCATGACACAAAAGATATGTGAGATTACATGATAGAATTTTTCAGGGCCAGTGACTTATTAATTGAAAATATTATTTTCAAAGAACATAAAAGATGACTAAACACCAGGACATCATCAAATGGAATGCACAGAAATAAAACTGAATACATCTGTGGGAACAGACAATGGGAAAAGCTCAATGTCATCATCCAAAACAAGAACATGGGCAGATTATGGAATGGACCATTCATTCCCCATATGCAAGTTCAGACGTAAGGTGAATAAAATTAAAACAAGTTTATGAGAAATGGACTATGAGTTTGATATATCTGACTTGAATTTAGAGATCATTTCAAGAACAGATTTGATACATTACGCATTAATGACCCAAACCCAGAATTGTGGGATAACATAAAGTACATCATACAAGAAGAAACCA
>NW_006408543.1:25914339-25924656 GCF_000296735.1 Chrysochloris asiatica | reverse complement strand
CTATGAGACGGTTCCAACTCAATGGCACCTGACAACAACAACAACATGATTCTAGGGGCAAAATAATATATGATGCAAAAAACACTCAAAAAAACTAGAAGAAATATACAAAGTCACTGTCCCCAAAAGAAATGATATATACGCAACCATTTCAAGAGGTAGCATCTGATGAACAACCAGTGGTACTGAGGGGTAGAAGTGTAAGGTGCACTAAAGACATTGATAAAGAACAAGGCTCCAGGAAGCAACAGAATACAGATTGACATTTTTCAACAAAATGATGTAGCCCTAGAGGAATTCACTCATTTATGCCAAGAGATCTGGAAGACAGCTCCATTGTCATCTCATTGGAAGAGATGCATATTTGTGACCATTCCAAAGAGAGGTGACCTACTGGAATGCCTAAATAATCAGACAATATCATCAATATCCTATGGCGCTGTGAGAT
The DNA here is from genome assembly GCF_000296735.1 of Chrysochloris asiatica. Classification (NCBI taxonomy): domain Eukaryota; kingdom Metazoa; phylum Chordata; class Mammalia; order Afrosoricida; family Chrysochloridae; genus Chrysochloris; species Chrysochloris asiatica. The sequence goes on along the minus strand of NW_006408543.1, from coordinate 25,924,208 downwards.
AATGCACTAGACCACAAGGTCAGTTTGAAGGGCAAGGTCGGCAGTTCAAACTCACCTAGCTCCTCAGAAACCCAGTATAGGGTCAATATGAGTCGGAATCGACTCAGCGGCACTTAGCAACCATAAGAACATCATTAATGTCACATACAAGTAAAATTTAGTATAAGGTAATTCAAAAATAGTTGCAACAATGCATTGACAGGGAACTGACAGGTTCAAACTGAATTCAGATGAAGATATGGAAGGAAGGATATTATTGCCGATGTCAGATGGATCATGGCTGAAAGCAGAGGATACCAGAAAGATGTTTACCTTTCATTTATTGACTAAGCAATAATTATTGAGTGTGCAGAAGCTACAGAAAGCATTGCAGAGAATGAGTACTTAATTGTGGACACTTAATTGTGCTTATGAGGAACCGGTCCATACACAAAGAGGCAGTCATTTAGACAGAACAAGGGATTATGGAATGGTTTAATATCAGGAAAGGTATGTACCAAAGTTGTAATCTTTCACCATAGTTTTCAATCTTTATATGGAAAAATTAAATCTGAAAAGCTGGATTACATGAAGAAGAAGGTGGCATCAGGATCTATAGAAGATTATTAACAACCTGTGATATGCAGATAATGCCGCCTTGCTTGCTGAAAGCTACCAGCACTTAAAAATACTTACTGATGAGGATCAAAGAACATAGCCTTCAGTATGGGTTGCGCCTCAACGTAAACATTTAAAAATTCCTCACAACTGGCTCAATATATATTATCATGATAACTGTAGAAAAGATTGAAGTTGTCAAGGACTTCATTTTCCTGGAACCCACTATCAATACTCATAGAAACAGCACTCAAGAAATCAAACTGTATGGCCCTCTGCCACCATCTTGCTTTCCTTTAACCTGCCGGTGACTGTGGTTTACACCCATCTTGCGCCATGAAGCTGTTAACCAGAGCCCAGAGCAGCACCCTCTCGAGATTTTATTCTCACAAAGTTGTTCACAGAGATAAAGCCTCAGCTGCCCCACAGGAGAACTCCAGCAGCCTCAAGATCTTGAGTTTACCAAACTACCAGATGGTTCAGTGATTATTTCCCGTGATTATTTCCCTGGAAAACTATGCCCCTGCATCAAGAATTGGTTTGTTCATTAAAGCAGGCAGTACATATGAGGACTCCAGCAATTTGGGAACCTCTCATTTGCTGTGTCTTGCGTTTAGCTTGACTACCAAAGGAGAGTCATCTTTCAAGATACCCCATGGGATTGAAGCAGTTGGTGGTAAATGAAGTGTGACTACAACAAGGGGTAACATGGCTTATACCTTGGAATGCCTGCAGGATGATATCCATACTCTAATGGAGTTCCTGCTCAATGTCGCAACAGCACCAGAATTTCAGTGTTGGGAAGTAGCAGTCCTTCAGTCCCAGCTAAAGATTGACAAAGCTGTGGCTTTCCAGAATCTACAGGCACATGTCATTGAAAATTTACATGCTGCAGCTTACTGAAATGTCTTGGCTAATTCCTTATAGTGTCCTGATTATAGGATTGGAAAAGTGACATCAGAGGAGCAACATACTATGTTCAGAACAATTTTACAAGCGCAAGAATGGCTTTCATTGGACTTGGTGTGAGCCATCCTATTCTAAAGCAAGTTGCTTAACAGTTTCTCAACATAAGGGGTGGGCTAAGTTTATCTGGAGCAAAGACTGTCTACCATGGAGGTAAAATCAGAGAACAGAATGGAGGCAGTCTGGAACATGCTGCTCTCGTGGCAGATAGTGCTACCATTGGAAGGTCAGAAGCAAATGCATTCAGTGTGCTCCAGCGTATGCACAGTTGCTTGGTGCTGGACCACAAGTCCTAAGAGGGGCAACAACACCACTAGCTTTCTGTACCAGGCTGTTGCGGAGGGAGTTCACTTTTCATGCTAATTACTCAGATTCCAGACTCTTTGGGATTTATACTATCTCTCAGGCTGCAGCTGCTAGAGATGTTATAAAGGTAGCCTATAATCACAAAAACACAATTGCTCAGGGAAACCTTCCTGATGAAGTCTTCCAAATGGCCAAGAACAAGCTGAAACCTGCATACTTAATGTCAGTGGAGTCTTCGGAGGGTTTTCTGGATGAAGTTGAGTTCCAGGCTCTAGTTGCTGGTTCATATATACCACCAACCACTGTCCTTCAGCAGATTGACTCAGTGGCTGCTGCTCACGTCCAGAATGCTGCAGTGAAGTTTGTTTCTGGCAAAAAGTCAATGGCAGCAAGTGGAAATTTGGGGCATATACATTTTATTGATGAGTTGTAATACTGAAGTACATATTACATGAGAGAAGTAAACATTTTCTCTGCCCAGAGCAGCAAATACATGAAAGTCAAAAGTGTATAATATACCATTTTGTACTTTTTTCTTTTAATGAGCTGAAATATCTTAAAGCATAAATTCAGGTAATTATTCCCAACTGACCTAAAGGCAATAAAATGTTCTGTGTAAAAAAAGAAAAAAAGAAAGAAATCAAATCATGTATTGCATTTGACAAAACTGCAGCACAAGACCTCTTGATCAAGAGCAAAGATGCCAATTTGTGGACTAAGGTCCATCTGACATAAGCCATGGTATTTTCAATAACCTTATTTGGATGTGAAAGTTGGACACTGAATTAAAAAGACCATAGAATAATTGCTGCATTTGAATGACAGTGTCAAAGGAGAATATTAAAAGCACCATTGACTGAAAAAAGAACAAACAAATCTGTGTGGGATTGTTTGCAACTAGAATGTTCCTTAGAAGCCAGGATGGCCAGAATTTGTCTCTCATACTTCAGGCATACTATCAGGAAGGATCAGTCCCTGGAGAAGGGTTTCAGGCTTAGTAAAATGGAGGATCAGTGAAAAAGAGGAAGATCCCCAATGAGATGAATTAGCACAGTGGTAGCAGCAAAGGACTCAAGCATAGTTACGATTGTGAGATTGGCACAGGATAAGGCAGTGTTTTGTTGTTATGCATAAAATCACTATGAGTCAGTATGGACTCAAAGGCACCTAACAACAATGATCATTGTTATTTCTATCACCATGCTGCATGCTCAGTCAGCATCTCTATCATGACAGTAAACACATGGAATTTAAAATATGTTTGCATGTTCATGTTTCACATCAAGCTACCAGTTTCTTAGGATACATACCCTGGCACATAACAGGCTATAGTGTAGTATTGTCTAGGTCAGTGCAATCTTTTCTGTTCTCTCAGCACCAAATAAGCTTTTTTTGTTTTGTTTTGCAACTAAATATCTGTATTCCAATAAAGCTCATAATTTCTGAATTCACTCACTGTGTAGGTAGTAGAATTTCTCCATTAGTGTCAAGGAAATAAAGCCAAATTGTAAAGCAATTAACCAATTGTATTTCAGGATTTTTTCTCCTTTTGGTTTGTTTTAATAAAGACAGACTAAATCACTTCTCTAGCTTATCTTTGGAGGGTTTTTTTTGTTTTGTTTTGTAATAATTGCAGATTGCATTTTGGGTATAAATAGAAAAAATACATCTTTTCAATTTTTATATATGCTGAATTCAATGAAATTATAATGTGTATTTATCTATGAATTCTGGAGCAGATAATAACTGCTTTTAGAACAAACTCTTTGGCTAGTCTGAAATGTCAAAAAGTAGTTTTTGTTACCCAAATCCTCCATCTTTTTCAATGTTTCTACAAGATTGTTAAACACTGATTCTGTGGTTCCCTTATAGAAAATTCAAGAGAACAAACAGTCATGCACTGATAAAGTTTTAAACCATAGAAGTCAAGAATATAGACTCAAAACCTAAAGGACAAACCTCTTATATTTTCTGAGTAATATTTCCAATATGCATTAGTAGCAGAATATGAGTACCAATTTCTGATTGATGTAAAAATTTTTTAGCTATTTGCTTTTATTAGCTGTAGTAAAAGTAATTCATTCAGTCTCCTTTTTTGGGTGGTGGCAGTTTTTAGTGGTGAAAGTTAGGTTGAAAAAGTACCTTCCCAGGAGAAGACTAAATAAAACTCTTCCTCACCGGTAAATGTCAACTAACCTTTCTAAAAATATATAATATGTTTTGCTTTTGTTGTTGTTGAGATACCAAAAAGATTATACACCAATTCAATAATTTTTACATGTATAATTCAGTGACTCTGATTATATTCTTCAAGTTGTACAATCATCTCATTCTCCTTTTCTAATTATGTGAGGGAAATTTTTAATTTTTTTCTGTTGTTCTCTGAGTTTTATCATTTGTTGTTCTCTGAGTTTTATCATTTGCTGGAACTGACATAATCTTACAAAGAGCATACCATATTAATAGTTTCAGAGTTCTTATAACTAAAAAGGATATGATATGATCGAAGAAATATATTGTGTTCAGTCTGAGGTATCCTAGAAAAGAACTTCAATTTCCCATGATACTGTACTACCCTTTGGAAGCAGATTCTTTTACAAACCAGGTAGTTAATATCATCCTCCCTGTTCAGGACTCATCAGCCTCTCCACATGACCATGCTAGACTGCACTGTACCTCCTGATTCCAATCAACATTGAGTCACTAGGTGGTCCCCCTTGGTCTGGTCTGTTCCTACACATTAGCGTCATGTGTGGTCTGGCTCTCAGGGACTACAAGCAAATGACACTTTGCTTTCTGTAATTTATAGCCTTCAAGTGATTTTATGACACATAAGAAAATCATTTTTGCATGTGTGTATTTGTGTATTTGGCAGAAAACAAGAGCTAATCAGAGATGGAATCTGAGAAAGATGGGGAAAAAAAGAGAGATAGGGTAAATATAAGTCTTTTAGAAGATATATGGTATCAGAGAAGAGACACTTTGTAGAAAGATCTGAAAATTGAGAACAATAATCCACTGTAAAAAGTACTGTTTCAGTATTTGTGATAGTTGAGGTTGGACCAGGATTTTCAGTGGTTTAGCAGTTAAAATGTAGTTATCACCTCCATTATGAGATCTAACATAATGCAATTACCCTATGATGTGCTCTGACTCTGGTCTGATGCATTTATCCAATGTGTTGTGAATTCTCACTTCCATGACATCAGTGAAGTTTATGTAATCTGCAGGATTAGATTGCACCTTGTGATTGGATTGGATTGCATCTTTTGAGATACAAAATAAGAGAGAAGTGAGCAGTGATAAAGGGACATACTACCAACAAGATAGACAATCTGGGAGTGGAGTGTCTTCTTGGCACATGGGTCCCTGTATTTTAGAGATCCTAGATCCCAGGAAAGATTGATGCCAAGACACACAGAGTCTTCCAAGGAATATTGGGCCTGCAGATACTGAAAGGAAACAAGGAACTTTCCACAGAGCTAACAAAGAGAAAGTGTTCCCCCAGAGCCAGAACTCTGAGTTTAGATTCCCAGCCTCCTAAACTGTGAGAGAATAAATTTCTGGTTATTAAAGTTGTCTACTTGTTGTATTTTCTGTTTTAGCAGCACTAAATAACTAAGACCATATTTAAGAATTCAGAAAAATAAAAGTTCTTCCAATTCATTCATTGCTTAGGTTCACATTAGTAAAGAAGTGTGCCAACTTCAATAACCCTCATTAACATGTCTCCCAGCCAACACATGGCCAACTCAATGAGAATACACTCTTTTACCCAGCTGCTTCAACAATGCTCTTTGGTATTTCAACTTTGGGAAAATATAAGATCAAGTGGACCCTGCACACCTAATGTTCTAGTGGAGAGGAGATCCTGTCACTTGTACTTGAAACTTAAATTACAAACATGCCTTAGCTCCTATGTCCAAAGCAATTAGATACTTTATAAATAAATTAGATACCTTATAAATACTGTTAATTTTCAGGCTATCATAAAAATTCATATACTTTGAAGCTGTAACCATTCTCAAAGGATGATAATAATATACATTATAAGGAAGATATTATATAATTTAATTTACATGATATTAACATAGTGGTTAAGAATTGGCCTGCGAACCTTAAGGTCAGCGGTTCGAAACTACCAGCTGCTCTGCGGGAGAAAGATGAGGCTTTCTGCTCCCGTAAAGATTTATACCCTCGGAAACCCTGTACAGGGTTGCTATGGGTCGAAACCTACTCGACGGCACTTAACAACAACAACAACAACAACAGTTCTATTGTATATTGTTGTTGTTATGTACCGTGGAGTCGGTTCCGACTCATAGTGACCCTGTACAGGGTTTCCGAGGCTGTAAATCTTTACGGGAGCAGAAAGCCTCATCTTTCTCCCGCGGAACAGCTGGTAGTTTCGAACTGCTGACTCTGAGGCTCGCAGCCCGATTCGTAACCGTTATGCTACCAGAGCTCCTTGTATATTAAAGGAGAAAAAAAATCCCAGGAATTGTGAGTTCTTACAAAGGAGATTTAAGAGAAGCATCTAGATAGTCAAGGTTGAACAGATTTTATAAGTTCCATAGATATTAAGTAGAAATGGGCCCAATTATATTGTTGTTGTTAAGTACCATGGAGTCGGTTCCAGCTCATAGTGACCCTGCACAGGGTTTCTGAGGCTGTAAATCTTTATGGGAGCAGAAAGTCTCATCTTTCTCCCAGGGAATGACTAGTGGTTTCAAACTGCCGACTTTGAGATAGTAGGCCGATTCATAACCACTATGCTACCTGAGCGTACAACTCTCTGTTTTCTGACCTCAGTCTTCACCTAACAACTCTGGAGATTATATTTGTAATATATGGTTTGTTTGTTTGTTTGTTTTCCTTCTAGTAATATACTGAATTACTCATGTCTTTCTTTTAGGAATGTTCATTTATTTACAAACGTAAAAAGCATAAGTACCTTAACAAATATGATGCTATTTCAGAGAAAAGTTGACTTTTCCCCTCACTTGTAGGTACCAACAAAAATCAGATTTGATATATTAGACACTAATGATTACATATTAGAAGAGTTGTGGGATGACATCAAGAACATCTTACATGAAGAAAACAAAGGTTCATTAAAGAGACAGGAAAAAAGAAGACCCAAATTGATGTCAGAAGAGACTCTGAAATTTGCTCTCAATCGGGAAACTAAAATGGCTGGAAGAAATGAATAAATAAAAGAGAGAAACAGAATATTTCAAAGGGCAGATCAAGAAGACAAAGTCAAGTATAATATTGAAATATCCAAATACAGGAAGTTAGAAAGCCAAAAGGAACAGGTTTAGAGTTTCTCAGGCTGAAAAAAACTGACTAAAAAATTCCAGTCTTAGGTTACAACACTGAAGGATTCTATGGGTAAATTATTAACTGATGTGGTGGTGGTGGTAGTTATGTGCCGTGGAGTCAGAACCCAATCATAGCAACCCTGTACAAGGTTTCTGAGACTATAAATCTTTATGGGAGCAGAAATCCTCACCTTTCTCCTGTGGAACAACTGGTAGTTTTGAACTTCTGACCTTAAGGTTCATAACCCAATCCGTAACCACTACGCTACGAGAACTCCTTATTACATCATTGAATGATGTAAGAGGCCACAAAATAAGGTAGAAGGAACATATAGTAAGGAACCAAAAAGATTCGGTCAATGTTTTACCTTTTCAAGAGCTAGCATATGATCAAGAACCAATAGTACAGAAGGAAGAAATTGAAGTTGCACTGAAGACGTTGGTGAAAAACAAGCCTCCAGGAATTTATGGAGTACAGGTGGAGCAGTTCAACTATCTGATGCAGTACTGGACATCAACTTACATGTTGATGTCAAGAAATTTGGAAGATGTGGCCAACTGATTTGAAGAGATCCATGTTTGTGCTTATTCCCAAAGAAAGGTGGCATACAGAACACAAAAATCTGATAATAATGTCATTAATATTACATGCCAGTAAAATTTTGTTGAAGGTAATTTTTAAATAGTTGCAGTAGTATATTGACCGGGAGCTGCAAGAAATCCAAACAAGATTCAGACGAGGATATAAAATGAGGAATGTCATTGCTGACTTCAGATCGATATTGGCTAAAAGCAGAGAATATCAGAAAAATGTTTCCTTGTACTTTATTAACAGTGAAAAGGCATTTGACTGTGTAGATCATAACTAACTATGGATAATCTTGTGAAGAAAGGGTATTCCAGAACACTTAATTGCGCTCACGAGAAACCTGTATACTCACCAGGAAGCAGTTGTTCAAACAGTACAAAGGAATACTGAGTGGCTGAAAATCAGGAAAGGGTGTGCCAGGATTGTATCCTTTCATCATTCTTACTCAATCTGTATACTGAGCATGAGCAAATAATCTGTGAAGTTGGCTAATATGAAGAAGAACATTGCATCAGGATTGGAGAAAGACTCATGAACAATCTACAATATGCAGATGATACAACCTTGCTTGATGGAAGTGAAGAGTACATGAAATACTCCTGAAGATCAAAGACTGCGGCCTTTAGTATGGATTACACCTCAATGTAAAGAAAATGAAAATCCTCATGACTGTAGCAGTAAGTAACATTGTGACAAACAGAACAAAAATTGACATTATCAATATGTCATATTGCGTACTTCCAGAACCAGTGCTCGTGGAAGCATTTGTCAGAAAATCAAAGGATGTGCTGCATTAGTCCAATATCTTTCAAGTTTTTAAGATCAAAGATATCAGGTTGAGGACTAAGGTGCACCTGACCTAATTCATGCATGTGAAAAGTGGTGCAATTAATGAGGAATACCACAGAAGAATTGAGTCATTTGAGCTATGGTTTTGACAAAGAATATGGAAAATATCATGGATGGACAGAAGATCAAAAATAGCTGTCAATCAAAATGGCGAGACTTCTTTTTTCTGACATTGGATATCTTGTCAGAAGGATCAGTTCCTGGAGAAGCACATCATATTTGGTAAAGTGGAAGTTCAGGAAAAAAGAGGGAAACCCATAACAATATGAAAAACCCCCAAAAGCAGCAACAATGGGTTCAAACATAACAGCAGTTGTGAGTTATGAGGATGGTGCAAGACCAGGCAGTGTCCTGTTCTATTATTCAGTGTTGCTCAGAATCTGAAACAATTCGATAGCACCTAAGAACAATATCAGAAATGAATATTAGGTCATAATAGTGTATAAGAAACAATCTTTTTAAAATAATTCTTTCTAATCATACAAAAAACAATTATTTCAGGAATGCCCCATTTTGATACATTATTTATATCTGGTTTTATAATTCTATTTAGAAAACTGAAGTTCAATGCAGACTACAGAAAATATTTCTATCAGAATCCACAAGCTTATTTACAATGGCAAACTGCACACATAGTTTTACCATCACTTCTTCCCAAACTCCCGTTTGGGTTAAAAGAAGTTATAAAGGAAATAAGAAAACTATAAGAAAAGAAGAAAATATGTTAAAATAATTGAGGAAATATAAAAAAAAGTTAAGTAAATGGCTTGATGTTAATATAGAAATCTATAATTCAAAGCACAAGGTTAGAACACTTTTCACTGAGAGAGCTCTTCAGGTTGTGAAATCTAAGCAAATTGGACAAAGGACAAGTTGGGACACTGGAAAATTATGAGTACAATTAACTGAAGAATTCTCCCCAGAATAACTGGGCCAATTAGGATTTCACCCTACTCTCACCCTTCCTTCTATCCTACACAAAATGGCAACTCTTTAGCCCTACGTTAAATATGTATGATTGGCTCTCCTTAGATTGTGGTTAGAAAGATAAAGATAACCTAAAAATAATTTCAGAAGATTGAAATTATTCAGAGTGTGTTCTTTATCTCTGAAGGAATTTGGCTAGAAGTTATTTAAAGAAGTGATTGTTAATAAACCCTTAACTTAATGGAAATTAGAGAAAATTCTTCTAGCTATTCAAGGGTCAAAGTCGAAGCACAATAATAATTAAAATATAT
>NW_006408543.1:25905853-25913633 GCF_000296735.1 Chrysochloris asiatica | reverse complement strand
AAAACAAAAATCCTTACCACTGTAGCAATAAATAATATCATGATAAATGGAAAAAACATTGATATTGTCAAAGACTTCATTTTGCTTGAATCCACCATCAACACTCACAAAGGCAGCAATCAAGAAATCAAACAACAAATTGTATTAGGCAAATCTACACAAGACTTGTTTACAGTGTTCAAGAGTAAAGATGCCAGCTTGAGGACTAAAGTGCACAGGACACAAGTCATGGTATTTTCAGTTGCCTCATATGCATGTGAATGTTGGACAATGAATAAGGAAGACCATAAAAAAATTGACGCATTTGAGTTGTAGAGAGAAAATTCTAAAAGGTTTCATAAAAGATTATAGGTTATACAAGTGAATGCTAATCAAATTTCTCATTTACAAATCAGAACTTCAAGAGACAATGGTATACAGACTTCAAAGTTTTCAGGAAAAAATCATTTTGAAGCTAAAAATAGATATTTGATCAATCTATAAATAATGTGCTGCTGATGTTTTTGTTGGGAGTCTTTTTTTTGACGCACAGCAACCCCTGGGACAGAGTAGAATTGCCCCCATAGAGTTTTCTAGCTGTAGTCTTTACATAAGCAGACTCCTCTTCATACTCCTGCCCAAAATAAACCTTGAAGGAGGTCTTCCTCTTTTTTAAGTGAAAATAAAGATCATACAAAAGAAAACAGGAAAACTAAGGAAAAGAAGGAACAACTCAATTTGATCTGTAAGCCAAAAGAATGTAGAAATCTCACTACAAAATAAAGGAAAATACCTTGGACTTTTATACTTGGAATAGACTATTAGGGATGAATGACATCACAGATTGTTCTGAAGCATATAACACACAGTGATACCATGGAGAACCATGCCCCTGATAGCTCTCTGACCCATCTTGGTGCTCTGCTCTAGGCCTTTTTTTCTCCCTATCTACATTGACTCCATGGCTGTTTCTTAAAATTCCAGATACAACCTTGCCTTAGGGTCTTTATATTCATTGCCAACTGATAAATTGAGTATTCATTTATCATCTCTTTCCCTTATAAGAATGTAAATTTCTAGAACAAATTCCTGGAATAAAGTAGGTATTAGTGATATTTTGTAAGATGTATGAATGAATGATATTTGCATAATCATAACACTATGTCATTTATGAAAAAAAAAATCGATTAAACTTCAAAGTCATTCTATATTAATTCTAATTGGTCCTCAAAAATTGTCATTAGCACTTCTTTAGGCTCTGTTTGGAAATACGAAAGGCATTTTTTATTTCCATAAAGTATATGGAACATCATTGTCTATCCCATTAATGTATACTGTCAAAGCATAAGAAATTAATTTTAACTTGAAAGAAGAAAGTAAACATATGCCTTGACAATATAAAAATAGAAACATAGCTAAACTCTTAGCAGGTAGAACAGGGAGAAAAAGTAGAAATGTGATTATTAATTTTCTAATGTGAAAAATAAATGTTGTTAGTTGCCAAAGAGTTGGTTCCCACTGATAGTGAGCCTATGCAAAATAGAACAAAACACTGCCTGGTCCTGTTCCAACTTCACAATAGTTGTTAAATTTGAAACTGTCATCAACAGTCCACCTTGTTTGGGCCCTTCTTCTTTTTCACAGACCCTCTACTTTCCCGAGTACGATGTCCTTCTCCAGGGACTGATTTCTCCTGTTCACGCACCAGAGATGAAGTATCACCATCCTTTGCTTCTAAGAAGCATTCTAGCTGCACTTCTTCCAAGATAGATGTTTGTTCTTCTGGCAGTCAGTGGTTTGCCAACACCATAGTTCAAATGCATGGACTTCCTTTTTCCTTGTCCAACTTTCACATTCATAGAGGGAAAATACTATGACTTGCATTAGACACATCTTTGTCTAATGACAAAGAGACAGCTTTGCTCTTGAACACTTTAAAGATGTCTTTTGTAGCAGATTTCTCCAATGGTATAAATTGTTTTAAGGAGCGCTGGGAGTGTAGTGGTTACAAGTCAGGCTGCTAAACTCAAGGTCAGCAATTCAAAACTACCATTCTGTGGGAGAAAGATAAAGCTTTCTGCTCCCGTAAAGATTTATAGCCTTGGAAATCCTGTACAGGGTTGCTATGAATTGGAATTGACTCCATGGCACATAACCACCATCACCACTATACATTATTTGATTTTTTGACAGCTGATCTTATGAGTGTTAGTTGCAGATCCAAGCAAAACAATTTTTGATACTTTCAAATCTTTTTTTCTGTTTATCATGGTATTATTTTTTAGTCTAGCTGTGAGGATTTTTACATTCTCTACACTGAAATGCAATCCGTAATGAAGGCGATAGTCTTTGATCTTCATCAGCATTTTAAGTCCTCTTCTCTTCCAGCAAGCACTGGTTGAGTCATCTGCATATTACCAATTGTTAATGAGTCTACCTCCAATCCTGATGCCACTTTCTTCTTCATATAATTCAGCTTCTCTGATTATTTGCTCAGCCTACAAATTGAATTAGTATGGCGAAAGGATACAGGACTGGCCACAATGTTCCTTATTTTTTAAACCACTCACTATCAGCTGTTTGTGTTCAAACCACTGCCTCTTGTTCCATATACAAATTCTGCATGAGAACAATTAATTGTTAGGGAATTCACATGCTTCACAGTGTTTTCCGTAGTTTATTATAGTCCACACAATAAAAAGCCTTTGCATAGTCAATAAAGCAAAAGTAAACATCTTTCTGGTGTTTCCTGGTTTTAGCAAAAATTCATCTGGCATCAGCAGTGATATCCCTCAGACCATATTCCTTTCTGAATCTGGCTGGAATTTCTGGCTTCCTGTACTGTTGTAACTGTTTTTGAATTATCTTCAGCAGTATCTTATTTTCATGTAATACTAATGATATTGTTGGATGATTTCCACTATTCATTGGGTCATCATTTTCTGGAATGTGAACAATAATGGATCTCTTCCAAGCCTTTGGCCAGGTACTGTCTTCCAAATTTCTTGGCATAGATGAGTGAGTGCTTCTGTACTGCATCAGCTTGTTGAAAGATTATAATTTGTATTACATCAAATCCTGGGGCCTTGTTTTTGTCAATGCCTTCAGTGCTTGAACCTTTTCCTTTTTGATCATATGCTACCTCGTGAAATGCTTGAGCATCAACTAATTCATTTTGGTACAGTGACTGTATATTCCTTTCATCTTCTTTTGATTCTTCCTCCATCACTCAATATTTTACTCATAGAATCCTTCAATATTTAAGTCAAGCCTTGAATTTTTTCTTCAGCTCATTCAGGATGAGAAATGCTGAGCATGTCCCTTCCTTTTGGCTTCCTAACTCCACAGTTTATTATAATAACTGATTTTGTCTAATTGAATTACCCTTTGAAAATTTGCTTCTAATGTTGACATTCTAATCACCAGTAATAATCATTGCATCTTGATTGAGTGTTAACATTATTTCAACTGAAAAAGTTGGTGGACTTCTTCTACTAACAACAGTGACTTTAGTGGTTGATGCATAAATTTGAATATTAATGATATTAACTGGCCTTTCTTGCATTTATATGGATATTATGCTATCACAGACAGCATTGTTCTTCCAGACAGATCTTGAAATGCTCTTTTTAATGAATAATGTGAAGCCATTCTTCTTAAATCAGTTGATCCTGACATAGTAAACCATATGATTATACAATTTAAAATGGTCAATACCAATCCATTTCTGCTCACTAATGGCTAGGATATTGATTTTTATGTGTTCCATTTAACTTTTTATGGCTTCCAATTTTCCTAGATTCATATTTCATACAGTCCAAGTTCTGATTATTAATGAATATTTGCAATTCTCCCTTTTCACTTTGGGTTGTTCAACATCTGCAAATGAAGGTCCCCAAAACTTTGCTCTGTTTATATCATTAAGGTCAACTCTCATTTCAACAGGCAACTCTTCTCTAGTCATATTCTGAGTGACTTCAGATCTTAGGGGTTCATCTCCAGGCAATCTATCTTACAGTGTTCCACTGGTATCCATAAGATATCTAGTGACTAACCATTCTGAAATGGTCTGCTTTTCATTCTTTCCATTCTGTCTTAGTCTTGAAGCTCTTCTGGAACATGTCCACCTTGGGTGACTGCTAATATTTAAAATAGTGGTGGCATATTTTCTAGCATCACAGCAACAATTAAGTCACCAAAGTTTAAGACATATAGGTGGTCAATGTAAAAAGCAGATATGATTGATTCAATTTAGAAAAAAATTAAATAATGATCTACAAATTGTTTTAGAGTTAAAATGGAGACAACAAGTTGAAATGTAAGAAAATAATTCAATAAAAGTCAGTATATACAGAGAGTAGGTGAGACAAGAGGAGGTTTATATAAGAAAATTCTTGATGTCTCATAAAAATGTTTCATAAGACAGCACCATTAAGCATCTTAATTTGGTGATCAATAAATGGATAAACACATCATTTAATTTTTGCATAATAAGCATCATTTAAATTTAGCATATAAAGAAAGCATTAGATGAAGAAAGAAATAAAATTAGTTACATATAAGTTAGTGAAAGTAAAATAATACATAGTGGAGGGAGTATGGTTTAGTGGTTTATGGGAACCTACAACTAAAGGAAAATCTATAACCATTGTTGTGTATTTATTAAAACATTTGATAGTTTGTAGATTCTCATTTTTTTTTTTTTATTAAAAGGTATTGCTAGAAAGTACTACATATTTTGATTACTGACAGGTTTTTTTGTTTTGTTTTTGCCACTTCCTTTAATTTTATGCCAAAAATGAGTAGAGCAACAGCTTAATCCTAACTCCTCTCCTGTGATTGAAACTGTACTTAGGAAAGATGAACATTTATTGATTTTTCTCTTCTCTTTCTTCTTTCTGTTCTATTTTATCTATCTGTCTATCCATCCATCCATCCAGCTATCTAGTCATCTATCTCCATTATATACAAGTACTTATTTCATAATTTTGACAATACTAGTTAAACTTTTTTACAAAGCTACAATTTTGATGGACTTTGAAACATTGCACTAAATGAAAGAAAACAGACACTTAAGGCTACATTTTGTATGATTACATTTATGTGAAATATCCACAATAGGAAAACTCATAGGAACAGAAAGTAGGGAAGTGGTTGCCAGAGACTGTCAGTAGAGGAGCACTGGGAATGAATATAATGGCTATGGGCTTCTTTTTGAGGTGATAAGAATGTTTTCAACAGTGGTGGGAATTGCTTGACTCTATTAATATGCTCTGGCAGCGTAGTGGTTACGAATTGGGCTGCAAACTGCAAGGACAGTAGTTCGAAACTACCAGTCATTCCATGGGAGAAAGATGAGGCGTTCTGCTCCTGTAAAGATTTGCAGCCTCGGAAACCCTGTACAGGGTCGCTATGAGTCGGAACTGACTCCATAGCACATAACCACACCACACATTAATATGCTCTTGCACTCATCTTTAAGTTTGTCTTACTGTGGTGAACTTCTGTGGTCCTGTGATGATGAAAGCTATGGCACCAATATTTCATATACCAGCAGCATTACCAATGTTAGAGTTAGGTATGTTTCAGCAGAGCTTCCAGACTGAAACAGACTTGGAAGGAGGAGAGGCAGACTACTACTAACTGTTCAGCCATTGAAGACTTAATGGATATCAGAGAAACATTGTCAGATAGAGTGCCAGCAGGGGAAAACATTATGAAAGTCAACAGAATATTGTTAACTATAGTGCTGATTTATGAAACCCCCTCAGGTTGGAATGCGCTACTATATGACTGCAGAAGAGTGTCTCCTTAAAGTAGAGTTCACCATGATAACACAAGTGGAATTAGCATTTGCTAATCAGGCACAACTCAAAATGAGGAGAAACAACTACAAACATCCATTAAAAATTGGAACATGAAATATACAAAGTGTGACTCTAGGAAAACTGAAAGTTGTCAAAAATGAAATGGAATGCATAAACATCAATATCCTAGGCAATCATGGGCTGAAATAGACTACTATTGGCCATTTTGAATCTGAAATCATATGGTTTATAAAGCCAGAAATAACAAATTCAAGAGCATTGGTGTAACATCCATCATCAAAAATAGTATTTCAAGATCTATCATGTGGTTACAATGTTGTCTATGATAGCATAATATCTATATGTCTACAGGAAAGACCAGTTCATACAACTGTTATTCAAATTTACACACCAACCACTAAAGCCAGTGATGATGAAATTGAAAGAATTCTACCAACATCTTTAGTCTGAAATTGATCAAACATGCATTCAAGATGTATTAAAACTAACTATTGGAATGCAAAGGTTGAAAACAAAGAGGAAGAATCCGTAGTTGGAAACTATGGACTTGGTGTTAGAAATGATGCTGAAGATCACATGGTGATGATTTTACAAGACCAATAACTTTTTCATTGCATAAAAGGACATATGGACTTGACCAGATGGAATACACAAGAATCAAACTGACTACATGTGTGGGAAGAGATGGCCGAAAAGCTGAATATCATGTGCCAAAACAAGGTCAGGGACTGACTGTGGTACAATTGGAACAATTGCATATATGCAAGTTCAGGCTGAAGAAAATGAAAACAAATCCACAAGAATCAAAATATGGCCTTGAACATATCTCACCTGAATTTAGAGACCATCTCAAGAACAAATTTGATACATTAGAAACTAATGACCAAAGACCTGAAGACATCAAGAATGACATCAAGAACATCATATATACAGAAAGAAAACAAAAGGTCATTAAAAAACAGGAAAGATAGAAAAGACTAAAATTAATATCAATTTTAGTTTCAGACTCTGAAACTTGCTCTTGAGCATAAATAGATACGCTAAAACAAATTAAAGAAATGAGGACGTCAAAGAGCTGAACATAAAATTTCAAAGAGCAGCTAGAGAAGACAGAGTTATATATAACGAGTATTATAATGAAAAGTGCAAAAGCCTAGAGTTAGGAAACAGAAAGAAAAGAACATGTTTGACCTTTTGCAAGCTGAAAAATATCAAGTCTCAGGTTGCAATATTGAAGGATTGTGTAGTGATACTGGGTAAACACTGGATTGCTAACCATAGGTCAGCACTTATAACCCTGCATTTGCTTCTCAGAAACCATGTATAGGGTTATGAGTCAGAAGTGACTTGACAGCACTTACCAACAACAACAATGTGGACAAACTATTGAATGATACAGAAATGACTGAAGGAGGATGGAAGGGATACACAGAGTCATTGCACCAAAAAGAAATTATCGATGCTCAACTATTTCAAGAGATAACATATGATCCAGAACTGATGGTAATTAAGGAAGTAATCCAAGAGACACTGAAGGCATTGGTGAAAAACAAGACTCCAGGAATTGACAGAATAAATATTGACATATTTCAACAAAGTGATGCAACACTGGAGGCACTTATTTATCTACGCCAAGAAATTTGGAAGACAGATACCTGACCAACCAATTTTAAGAGATCCATATTTGTGCCCATTCCCAAGAGAGCTGATACAATGGAATGTGGAGGTCATCGAATGATATTATTACTATCATATGCAAGTTAAATTTTGTTGAAGATTAATAAAAATTATTGCAACAGAACATAAACAGGGAACTACCAACAATTCAAGTTGGCTTCAGAAGAGGACTTAGAACAAGGATATTATTGTTGACATCAACATGATCTTGGCTGAAACCAGAACAAAGCAGAAAGATGTTTTCTTGTGCTTTATTGACCATGTAAAAGCTTTCAACTGTGTTTGATGACAAGCTA
>NW_006408543.1:25904386-25905408 GCF_000296735.1 Chrysochloris asiatica | reverse complement strand
AAGAAAGTTGTCAAAGACTTCATTCTGCTTGGATCCACAATCAACAATCATGGAAATGTTGTTGCTAAGTGCTGTCAAGTCAGCTCTGACCCACTGGGACCCTGTATAGGGTTTCTAAGGAGCAGCTGGTAAGCTTGAACAACTGACCTTGCAGTTCAAATGGCATTGCAGTCTGGCGCATTAACCCATAGTGCCACACCAGCCGTCAGGAAATCAAAAAACATATTGCATTAAGCAAATCTCCTGCATAAGACCTCTTTAAAGTGTTCAAGAACAAAGATGTCAGTTTGAGAACTAAAGTGCACCTGACCGAAGCCATGGTATTTTCAGCAGTGTCACATGCATATCAAGCTGGACAATGAATAAGTAAGACTGTAAAGGAATTGATACATTTGTGCTATGGTGTTGGATAGAATATTGAAAGTACCATGGACTGCCAGAAGAACAAACAAATCATCTTTGTTGTAAGTAAGTACAGCCAGAATGCTCCTTAGAAGCCAGGATGACGAAACTTTGTCTTTCATTCTTCAAACATCTTATATAGAAGTAACTAGTCCCTGAAGAAGGACATCATGCTTGGGAAAGTGAAGGGTCAGTGAAAAAGAGGGTGACCCCCAATGAGATGGATTGACACGGTGACAGCAGAAATGGACTCAAACATAACAACAGTTGTTGGTATTGTGCCGGACTAGTCAGTGTTTTGTTCTGTTGTGCATAGGATCTCTATTTGTCAGAACTGACACAATGGTACCTAACATCCACAACAAATCAGTATACTGGAAACTATTGGATTGTGTACTTTATTAGGATGAATTCTATATTATGCAAGTTGCATCTCAAAAACACTGATGCCATGGCTACTTAAAAATGTAAAACTTGGGGAACAAACAAGATGGTGGATCAGGTGGACGTATAGCAGAGAGCTCCGCCAACAACAACACAGAATACCCGACCAAGCAAGTTCAGGGGATGGTCCCAGAACTCTGAACCACATATAAAGGAATACTTAGAAGGTTGGAAGG
>NW_006408543.1:25893351-25904221 GCF_000296735.1 Chrysochloris asiatica | reverse complement strand
AGGCTGGTGGGTTTGAACCACTTGCCTGTGGTTAGCAATCCAGTGCTTATCCTACAGCACTAGTATCTTCTGACTCTATAGATAGAAAAGGTTATCAAATATTTTTAACAAATCCAAATTTATTTTATAGTAACACTATTTTTAAACAACAACTTGCAACTTTTAAAGATAGTTTAGGTAAGTAATCACATGGAATAATCAATTTCTCCCTACTTATAACAATATTTTCACTTATTTCACTTATCCATATGTTATAGAAGACCTGATATGGCATTGTAGGGTAAGCACTGAACTGCTAATTGCAAGATTGGAAGTTCAAACCAACCAGGAACTTCTTGGAAACCCTATACAGGGTCATGATGCTATAATAACTCAATTCCTACTGCTTTTACTTTATATAAAATGATATTTTAGATTAATTTAGAATAAAAATGAACAGTTTATCTCTATTCTTTCTAGTCATTGATTTTCAATTTATTCAGCTTTTTCTTGTTGTAAGGACAGAATGATAAACTTCCTAACTCTTTTATATCGTACAGTTAAAATCAAAAGAACTGTTTTAATCTATATTGGCATATTTATTTTCACATTAAAAATTTAAAGATTCTATACGTAGTGGTTATGAATCGGGCTGCAAACCGCAAGGTCAGCAGTTCGAAACTACCAGCTGTTCTGCGGAAGAAAGATGAGGCTTTCTGCTCCTGTAAAGATTTACAGCCTTGGAAACCCTGTACAGGGTCGCTATGAGTTGGAACCGACTCCATGGCACATAACAACAACAACAATACATAGAACAATAAAATTATATTTCCCTTCCACTCCAAGCACACAGTGATACTACTGTTATCATAGTTAATATAAAAACAAAGTATTATTTTACACAAACATGAACAAAATTCTCATCCTTCTGCCCTCTATTCACTCATTATATATACTATCTTAATCTAAAAAGTTTCATGTCTGCATATATAGATCTATCTACCTTATTATGTTTAACATTTATATTATCTTTATTAATCTGTGTTGTACTTAAGGATATAGAGGTTGTGTATAAATATAGATGAAAAGAATCAACGCTTTTTGGTAGAATACCTATCTGGACTAAAGTAATTTACATTTTACTTTGTGATTTGCTAAAATGATGCCATTAGCATGTATTTCCATACCTTTATATTTTAAGGAATCCTAGTGTGGGTATTGTGGGATAATGCACTGGACTGCAAGCTTGGTTTGAACTGGGTGGTTCAGATTCACCAGACACTTCTTTGAAACTTTATACAGGGTCGCTCTGACTAGGAACTGACTTGGAGGCACTTAATAGGAATGCTGGTGTGGTGCTGTGGGGTAATGCACTGAACCTAAAGGTCTATTTGAATTGCAAGATCAGTGCTCCACGGAAACACCCTATACAGTGTGACTATGAGATGGAACCAATTACACAGCACTTAACAACAAGAATGTTTTAAAGAGCCCTGGTTTGGTGCTGTAGGATAAGCACTCTACCATAACATCAGTTTAGTCCATGAGGTCAGTGGTTCAAACTTACCAGCTGCTCCTCGGAAACCCTATACAGAGTTGCTATTAGTCAAAACATATTCAACAGCACTTAGCAACAGCAACATATTTTAATAATATGGATCTTTAACAAAATTATTAATATTGACCTAGTTTTCAGTGTTTGG
The DNA here is from genome assembly GCF_000296735.1 of Chrysochloris asiatica. Lineage (NCBI taxonomy): Eukaryota > Metazoa > Chordata > Mammalia > Afrosoricida > Chrysochloridae > Chrysochloris > Chrysochloris asiatica. The sequence goes on along the minus strand of NW_006408543.1, from coordinate 25,902,539 downwards.
ATGTGCTCAGAGGCCAGTTTACTGTGATAGTAATAAAACTATCTCAGTTTTATTACACTTAAGTCTTTTAAGTTCCTCTGATTTTATATTAATTTTATACTTGTAATTTTATATACTTTTTAAAAAAGAAACTCCTACCCCACACCAAATGTTTCAAGAATCAAGATTCCACACAACACTTGAGTTTGTCCATAAAGTAACATCATTATTTTGCCATTTTGGTTATGCTTAAATATTTAATTTGCTTCCAAACATGCAACAAGTAGAATATTAGTCTAGGCTGAAATAGTCAAAGTACACTTGAGCCTGCAGATGGAATTGGCAAGAATTATTGAATTTTTGCAAAGAATCTGTTTCCTTATAAGATTAAGTGGGAAAGAACTTGTTTCTTTTCTCATTCACCATTGAAGTTGAAACAATACTGTATTTGTTTGATGGATTATGGGGGCATTGCCACACAGAAGCTACCACTCAGGAAAGTACAGTATGGTCTATGAGTAAACAAGAACAACAACTACAAAACATCCCAAGTATTAAAAGTGGCTGTCACAGACAGCCCTACTCAGTAACACAACCTGATGCATATAATGGAAATGCCTGGGTCTGCATCATCTTCACGATCATTATGCTCGAGCACATTGCTGCAGCCACAGTGCCAGTCCATCTCATTGTAGGTTTCCTGTTTTGTTTTTTTTTGCTGAGCATCCATTTTACATGGCATAATGTCCTTTATCGGAGACTGGTCCCTACTGAAATACTTCCAAAGTATGAGAGATGATGTCTTGCCATCCTGACTTCTAAGAAGCATCTGGCTGTACTTCTTCCTGCACAGATTTATGTGTTCTTCTAGCTATTCATGGAACTTTTGATAAACTTCTCCAACACGAAAACTCAAATGCACCAATTCTCATTTTCCTTATTCATTGTCCAACTTTCACATGCATATGAGAGTATTTCAAAATACCATGGCTTGTGTTAGACACACCTTTATTCTCAAACTGACATCTTTGCCCTTCAACACTTTAAAGAGGTCTTGTGTATCAGATTTACCTAATGTAATACACTGTATAAGTTCATGACTGCTGCTTCCATGAGAGTGGAAGATGGATCCAAACAAAAGGAAGTCTTTGAAAACTTCTCTCTTTTCTCCATTTATCATTATGTTATTTATTTATTCAGTTGTGATGATTTTTGTTTTCTTGACATTGAGGTACAACCAATACAGAAGGTCTTTTATCTTCATCAGTGACTATTTTAAATACTATTAACTTTCAGCAAGCAAGGTTCTATCATCTACATATTACAGGTTGTTGATGAGTGTTTCTCCAGTCCTAATCCATGTTCTTATTCTTAAAATCCAGTTTCTCAAATTATTTGCTCAGCATATAGATTGAATAAAGATCGTGAAAGAATGCAACCCTGGCACACACCTTTCATGATTTTAAACAATTCAGTGTGTTGTTGTGCTTTTTGAATGACTGTCTCTTGGTCTTTGTAAAGGTTACTCATGAGCACAATTTAGTATTCTTTAATATCCATTCTTCCAAATGTTATCCCCAGCTTGTCATGATCTACACAGTCGAAAAACTTGACATAAAGTCAATAAAGCATAGATCCATCTAACCTCAGCAATGATATCCTTTGTTTCACGCCCTTATCTGAATCAGGCTTGAACCTCTGGTAGTTCCCTGTCAATGCCTTGTTGAAGCTCTTTTTGAAATATCTATAGCAAAAATTTACTTACATGTGATATTTTTCATATTGCTCAAGGATTTCCTCATTCCATTGGGTCACCTCTCATAGGAATGGGCACACATATGGATGACTTCCAATTAGCTGGTTTGATAGCTGTTTCCCAAATTTCTTGGCATAGATGAGTGAGTTCCTTCAGTGCTACATCAGTTTGTTGAAAGATTTCAATTTGTATTCCATCAATTCTGTGAACCCTGTTCTTTGTCAATGCCTCCAGTGTGCTTTGGATTTCTTTGTTCAGTACCATTGTTTCTTGAACATATGCTACCTCTTGGAATGACTGAACATCAACCATTTCTTTTGGTGCAGTGGCTCTGTATATTCCTTCCATCTTCATTTAGTGCTTTTTGTATCATTCTATAGTTTTCCCTCTTGTTGTTGTTGTCTAAGTGCCAAACCCTTTTTAAGTAGAGACTGGTAAATTTGAACTGCCAACCTTGCAGCTCCAACCTACCTTGTGGTCTAGTGCTTATCCTACAGCATCACACCAGGATTATAAAATCCTTCAGTACTGCAAGTTGATGCTTTTTTTTTTCTTTTCTTCAGTTCTTTCAACTTGAGAAATACTGTGTGTTCTTCCCTTTTGGTTTTCTTACTTAAAGTCTTTGCACATTTCATAATACTTCACTTTGTCTTCTTGAGCTATCCTTTGAAATTTTTACTGCTCTTTTATCTCCTAATTTCTTCCATTTCCTTTAGCATCTCTCTCTATACTGGAGAACAATTTTCAGAGTCTCATCTGACATATGTTTTGGACTTTTACTTATTTCTTGTCTTCTTAACATCCTTATGTCATCTCACAACTCTCCTGGTCTTAGGTGTTTAGTATCTAACGCTTCAAATCTTCTCTTGAGATGCTTTCTAAATTCAGGTGGGATGTGTTCAAGGTCCAATTTTGAATCTTGTGGACTTGTTTTGATTTTCTTCAGCTTCAGTCTGAAATTGAATATGAACTATTAATGGTCTGTTTCACAGTTTGCCTCTGGCACTGTTTTGACTGGTGATATGGAGATTTTCTACTATGTTTTCTCACAGATGTAGTCAAATTGATTTTGTGTATAGTTGTCCATGTGTATAGTTGTCTTTTATGTTGTTGATAAAAATGTATTTGCAGTGAAGAAGTCATTTGTCTTGCAAAATTCTATCCTGCAATCTCCAGCAGCATTTCTATCTCCAAGGTCATATTTTTCAATGACTGATCCTTCATATTTGTTTTCAACTTTTGCATTCTGATCACAACTAATTGTCAGTACAACTTTATTGCATGTTTGATCAATTTCAGACTGAAGAAGTTGGTAGAATTCTTCAACTTTATAATCACTGGCTTTCGTGGTTGGTGTGTAAATTTGAGTAATAGTGGTAGTAACTTATCTTCCTTGTAGGCATATGGATATTATCTTGTCATAGCATTATACTTCAAAATAAATCTTGAAATGTTCATTTTGATGATGAATTCAACACCATTCCTCTTCAATTTGTCATTCCTGACATAGTAATCAATATGATTGTCGAATTCAAAATGGCCAATACCAGTTCATTTCAGTTTACTAATGATATTGATCTTTATTTTTTCCATTTCATTTTTGACACCTTTCAATTTTCCTGGATTTATATTTCATACATGTTCCAATTATTAATGACTGATTACAACTGTTGCTTCTCATTTTGACTTGTGTCCCATCAGCAAATGAGGATATCAAAAGCTTCATTCCTTTCGTGTCATCACAGTCAACTCTATTTTGAGAAGGCAGCTATTCACCATTCATATTTTGAGTGCCTTCCAACCTGTCATGCTCATCTTCTGACACTATATCGACAGTATTCTGATGTTATTCCTGTTTCAATATTCAATATTCTGGTGCTATTTGACAGTGTCCCAGTGCTATTCATAAGGTTTTTAGTGTCTAAACACTCAGAAGTAGTATTTCTTCCTAGTGTTTCTTAATCAGGAAGCTCCGCTAAAACCTGTCCTCCATGGGTGACCCTGCTGGCATTTAATATATCAGTGACATACCTACCATCATCATAGACACATGCTAGCTACCACAGTACAACCAACTCACAGATGAGTGGTAGTTATTTATTTATAACCACGCAATTTAGGAGTAAATTCTTAAATAAACTATTTTGATGAACTTTCTCTACTACTTGAGGTCTAGGTAATGAAACTAAAATAAATCCATTAAAAATCCCAATACACTTTTTTTTTGTGGCATATCAGTGACAACAACATCTGGAGAGGAAGGATGAAAATTGTGCACATGGGGCATGGTTTTATAATGAGATGGTCTACCACCATCCCTAAAGAAAACTAAAGAAGAGCTGACTTACTCTCTATCCAATTGGGCAGACTTAGCAATAACTATTAACATACACTACCTATGAATTTCAGGGCTGTCAGTGATGTTAAATTGATGATGAGTGGTATCATAACAATCTGTAAATTCTTATCTGGTGGTTTCTTTAGACTAATTTGATAGGTAGAAAAATTATAGGTTAAAATTTTAGTATCTAAGACTGGGTTGTAACATTTAAAAAGGTGTGTCCTACACATGCATTCCCCTCTGTCCCATCACCTTATCTGCCATGAGACAAATGACCAGACCATATGTTCCATTGAGGGAGGGGACCTGTACAATCCATGATATGCTTAGTTTTTCATAGTTTCTACTCTGTGACAACACCGTTTTTTCTCATGTGCAAATTGCTAATTTTTTTTTTAACTGTAGCTTCTTAAAATCCCATTTCTTATGCATCTTTTTCATCAATATTGCTTTCAAGAAATAGATTTGCATCTTAGAAGTTTACATAAATATCCATTGTATTTCACTCACTCTGTTACATGTTGTTGTTGTGTTAAGTGCCATCATGTCTGTTCCAACTTGTAGCAACCCTATATAGGGTTTCCAAGGAGTAGTTGATGAGTTTGTACTGTCAAGCTTGCAATTCAAACCGACCTTGTGGTACAGTGCTTTTCCTACACTGCCACTCCAGGACTGTGTTACATATATCCTAATATATGTAATAAATATAAATATTATTTATTAAGAGTATCAAAATGCAATGTTTTCCTTTAAAATTAAAAAGTTTATCACAGCCAATGGCCTTTGCCATTCACAATCCACATGAAATGAAGCATATAGGGACATAGATAAGTGGCAAAGAGAGAGTCTAATTCATATCCTGGTTTTGACTTACCACAAGTTAAAGATTGGATTGTGTCATCCAAAATAAATCTCAACTTGGCTAGGTCATGAATCTCAATATTATGTGATCTGATGTAGTTTTACTATGCATTGTCAGTCTTAACCTTTATGATGTTAATGAGACAGGGTTAGTGACAGTTATCTTAATGAGGCAATATACAATGTACAGGATTTTGAGATATAAAAGAGATTAAACAAGTGAACAGAAATCAGAGTGACTTCAGTACCACCAAGCAAAACTATCAGGGAGTGGAGTGTATTCTTTGGGCTCAGGGTTCCTGTGCTCTGAACCTCCTATACCCAAGAGACGAGTAATGCCAACACATATGGAGATAACCATGGAATGTCAAGCCCACAGATGGTGAAAGGATGCAATGACCTTCCCCTAGTACTGGCAGAGAAAATCATCCTCTAGAGCTGGTACCCTAAATTTGGACTTCTAGTCTCTAAAACCATGACAAAATAAATTTCTGTTAGTTAAAACTATCCACTTGTGGTATTTCTGTTTTAGCAGCACTAGATAATTAAGACACAGTACTTGCTAAAACCCAGCATCCTTTGTAATCATGGGTTCTGTGATACATGGCTATACCTTATAATAACCAAATAACCAGTTAATATTGTTTTCTGTATTTAGCATGAAAAGATTCCTTACAAATAAGAAGAGTTGAATAAGAAATCCAATGAAAGTATAAAGGAGGAATCCTGAATTGGTTACCAAGAGAAGGATGAGGGCAGCTGCAAGGGCTGAGAAGGGAAGAAGGACAGAGTGGACAGGATATGGGGGAAGGTTGAACCAGGTGAATTGTGTTTTATTTCTGAGGATATGTAAGCTGAAGTGAATTTAAAGTTCTAAAATACTTCAATAAAATAGATCTCTCTAAGAATATGAAGTTCTCTACTCTTCCAGATTACTCAAGGCTAGTATAAAAAATTTGATTAAGTCTTTTGGATAATTAGGATTTCATTTATATGTACCAGAAGATATCTATTTTTTGTAGCCTTACTATTTGTTTTATGATTTCTCGACAAGCACATTGATGTAATTTGTCGGCTCTTTTGTCTCCTTCTCTGATAGTATGGTGTCTTGATTTCTTTAGATAATCATAACTCTGAAGACCTTTGATTCATTTCCTGTATATAAATGGAAAGGAAAGTGCATAATGACTGTCGACAAATACTTGGTTTTTAGTTCCTCTATTTCATGAAGTCTTTCACAGTCCTGTATGGAGCATGGCAAAGGTCCAGGCATGGATAATATGTCTTTCATGCAGAAAGGACTAAGGGAATTCCCAACAGAGGTTTAGAACTCCATTCCAAATGGTTGCTGTTAAGCTTAGAAGCAATAGAGGCCCCTACTCTTGGCAACAATTGGTCCTTCTTCTGAAGACACCACCCCCACATTTTTTCTTTTTAACCACAAACTGCACATGTGGTTCAAAATAGCAAAACACATTTTAAAAATAAAATGAAGCATTGAATAGACTTCATTATGTTACAGAATTTCAAGCCCCTTTGATGCAAATATTTGTTTCAATGCACCATAATGGGAAATATTCTGGAAAGAAAGAAACTACATCAATTCTTATAATATCTTGTTCACATGTTTCCTGACCATATCACATGACAGCATCGATTTTAATCTTACTCTTTTAATCTTTGATTTGCTGATAGCAAGAGAAGCCAATTAGCTATTAGAAATGAGTTCATTGTTGATGTTCAAATTTTTTAAAAAGCAGCAGTGATATGAAAATGTATTATTTATACAATTTTAAATAATTTTAAATTTAACAGAAAAGTGTTAAATTTCAAAGTACTAAATTTGGATGAAAAAAATCTATCTGTATTAGACTATGTTCAATTATTCAAACTGCCTTTAACAACAAGTACAATAATAGCACATAAGTAAAGACAGTTGTGCCTAACAGTTCTCACATAATAGCTTAGCTAATCAAATTGAAATAATTCTCATGCCATCCTGAGTTGAAATCTTGTATTAAGCTGGAAGATGTTTTAATGTCCTCCACCCTAAATTTATAGGAAACTGACAATAACTTGATAACAGGAAAATGTACATATATATCTATATGTTGTTGTTTTTAAGTGTCATCGAATCGGTTCCCACCTAGAGCGATACTGTTTAGGGTTTTGGAGGAGCAACTGATGAACTTGAACCGACGACCTTGCAGTTCAGTTCAAACTGACTTTGCAGTCTAGTGCATTAACTCACAGCACCATACCAGGGCTCTATGTATCCATGCACAAGTATATGTGTATGTGAATATATATATATATAGTTGTTATTGTTAAGTACCGTGGAGCAGGTTCCGACTCATAGTGACCCTGTACAGGGTTTCCGAGGCTGTAAGTCTTTACAGGAGCAGAAAGCCTCATCTTTCTCCCTTGGAACAGCTGATAGTTTTGAAGTGCCGATCTTGAGGTTAGTATCCTAATTTGTAACCACTACGCTACCAGAAGTCATATATATATATGAGTCCTGGTGTAGCGCTGTGGATTAATGAGCCAGACTCCAAAGCTGTTTGAACTGCAATGTTGACAGTTCAAGCTCACCAGCCGCCCCTCCGAAACCCTATGCAGGGTCGCTATCGGTCGGAACCGACTTGATGGCACTTAACAAAAATAACATACACACATATAGAGAGAGCGCGGCGACTCTATACAATAAGCACTGAACTGGGATAGCTACTCGGCAGGAGAAAGATGAGGGTTTTTAAAAATATCTCAGAAACCCTATACAGGGTCGCACTGATACATATATATTTCTTATTATCTCTTATATTTCAGACATATTATCAGGAGGGACCAGTCCCTGGAGAAGGACATAGTGCTTGGTAAAGTAGAGGGTCAGCCAAAAAGAGGAAGTCTCCCAATGAGATGGATTGACCCAGTGGCAGTAGTATTGGGCTCAAGAATAATAATGGTTGTGAGATTAGTGAAATGTTTCTTTCTATTGTCCATTGGATTGCTATGAGTCAGTACCAACCAACTCAATGGTACCTAACAACAACAATATATATATATACATATATACACACACACACACACACACACATATAAATAAGAATTCCTGCTGTGGTACTATAGGTCTCTATTGCTGACTTCAAGGTGGTTGGGTCAAATCCACCTGCTGCTCCTTGGAAATCCTAGTTAGAATTGCTATGGGTTGGAACGACATGACAGCAATTAACAACAATAACTATATATATATATATATATATATATATAGTGGTAGTGGTGGTGTGCTTTAAAGTCAGTTCCGACTCATATCAACATTTTTTCAGGTTTCCATGGCTGTAATTCTTTATGAGTACATAAAACCTATAAACTTGTGGTTAGCAATCTAACAGAACTACTATACTACCAAGGTTCCTTATGTATGTGTTGATGTAAATGTTATTGAGTTGGTTCTGACTCATAGCAACCCTGTATATAGGGTTTCTGAAAAGCTGTTGGTGAGTTTGAACTGCTGATGTTGTGATTCAAACCAACCTTGCAGTTCAGTGTTTATCTTACAATGCCACACGAGGACTGCTGTTGTTTTGTTGGTATTTAGTGCCATGGAGTTGGTTCTGGCTCATAGTGACCCTTTATAGAGTCTCCAAGAAACTGTTAGTGGGTTTGAACCTCAGACTGTGTTGTTAGCTGTCCTACTGTGTGTTTATCATCCTACAGATCTGCACGAGAACTCCATATACACGTATGTATACATATATATGGAGTCCTGGTGTGGCTCTGTGGGTTAATGCGCCAGACTACAAAGCCATTTGAACTGCAAGGTCGTTGGTTCAAGCTAACCAGCTGCTCCTTGGAAACCCTATACAGGGTCACTATGGGTCGGAATCGACTCAACAGCACTCAACAACAATACATATATATGGAGTCCTGGTACTGGGCTATAGGATAAGTGCTAGACCTCAATGATGGTTTGAAGGCCTGGCTTGATGGCAGCTAGGATGGAGGTGCAGTGAGGTTCGCCATCAGAAATACCACAGAATACCAGTCAAAGCAGATTCAGGGCAGAGCTCCACATAAACCATATATACAGGGTCGCTATGGTTCAGAACTGAATCTATGGTACTTCACAATAACAACAATCGATAATTACACTGAATGTAAACAGATTAGATACACCAATTAAGAGATGGAGGGTGGCAGGATGGATAAGAAAACAAGATCCTTCAATATGCTGTATGCAAGAGACACATTTCA
>NW_006408543.1:25891154-25892206 GCF_000296735.1 Chrysochloris asiatica | reverse complement strand
CACAGTGAAGTAGAAAACCTGAACAGACCTGTAACAAAAGCAGAAATTGATCAGGTCATCAAAAAACTCCCAACCAAAAGAAGTCCAGGCCCAGATGGCTTCACTGGTGAGTTCTACCAAACATTCAGTGAAGAGCTGTCACCAATTCTACTCAAATTATTCCAGAATATAGAGGAGGATGGAAACCTTCCTAATACATTTTATGAAGCAAACATAACCCTCATACCAAAACCAGGGAAGTACATCACCAAGAAGGAAAATTATAGACCACTATCCCTCATGAATATAGATGCCAAAATTCTCAACAAAATCCTAGCCAACAGAATCCAGTAGCACTGAAAAAGAAAATACATCATGATCAAGTGGGATTCATATCAGGGATGCAAGGATGGTTCAACATTAGAAAAACTATGAACATTATCCACCATATAAATAACAAATAACTTTCACCTCTGACCCTTCACCTTATCAAACCTGATCTCCTTCTCCTGTGACTGGTCCCTCCTGACAATATGTCCAAAGTATGATAGACGAAGTTTGGCCATCTTGGCCTCCAAAGAGCACTCAGGTTGCACTTCTTCCAACACAGATCTATTGGTTCTTTTGGCAGTCCATGGCACTTTCAGTATTCTCCTCCAACACCATAACTCAGAAGCATCTATTTTTCTACAGTCTTCCTTATTCACTGTCCAGCTTTCACATGCATATGAAGTTATTTAAAATACCATGGCTTGGGTCAGGCACACCTTAGTCCTCAAGCTAACATCTTTGCTCTTCAATACTTTAAAATGGTCTTGTGTAGCAGATTTGCCTAATGCAATACATCGTTTGATTTCTTGAGTACTATTTCCATGAGTGTTGATAGTTGATCCAAGAAGAATGACGTCATTGACAACTTCAATCTAATTAGTCACAAAAGGAGAAATACTGTATAGGACAACTACTGTTAAAGACAAAAAAAAAAGAACCCATACTAAAGGGGGTTTGGGATTCTTTGCTGGTTATCAGGCTGTGGGGGATGGGTGAAGGGAGTGAGGGGAAGGTGGAGCACA
>NW_006408543.1:25887022-25888479 GCF_000296735.1 Chrysochloris asiatica | reverse complement strand
CAATTTTATCAGTCAGAAATGTGTAAAATAAATTTTATTTTAAATCCCACAGAAATTAGAAAAAGTAAGCATCTATTATTCAGCTATCTTTAAAATATCAATTATACAAAAGAATCTATTCTCTAATAGTAATATAGAAACAAGACAATTTATATCCATACTAAATTGATAAACAACCACTGCTTCTGGAAGTACTGCTTCACTCTGAATCAAAATCATTGGCTACTATTAAAAATATCCCAAGTCCAGATCTGTCATTAGCGTAAGCAGAAACCACAAAATTTATACTTTGATATTTTTGATGCAAATATTGTGGTGGTTGTGATTGTCTGCCACCTAGTTGGTTCTAACTGATAGCCACCCTGTATAGGGTTTCCAAGGTCGTCAATGTTTATGGAAGCAGAAAGCCTATCTTTCTCCCACAGAGTTACTGCTAGGTTCGAATTTCTGACCTTGTGATTAATAGTCTAACTCATAATCCACTATGCTGTTGTTGTTATTAAGTGCCATTCAGTCAGTTCTGACTCTTAGTGATCCTGTGTGGGTTCCCCAAGGAACAGCTGGTGGGTTTGAAGTGCAAACCTTGTAGTTCACAGTTCGATGCTAATCATACAGCGCCATACCAGGAAATGTCCGTTAAATATTCCTGGGATAACATCAAAGTATATTTAATGTACACTTCTTCTAGGTAAGCCGACTGTAATTTACAGTACTTTAGAGTTAAAATAGAACTGTAGGATAAGCATTGGACTGCAAACTACAAGTTCCATAGGTCAAACCCACCAAATAAATAGTCCTCAGAAACCCTATACAGGGTTGCTATAACTCTACACTTAATAAAAACAAACAGAGCTGATCTAAATTAAAACCATTTTATTTTCCTGCCATGGGTTAATGGGCTAGACTGCAATGTCAGTTTGGAGTTCATGGTGGCTGGTTCAAGCTCACCAGCTGCTCCTCTGAAACCCAATCAGGGTCGCTATACAGGAACTGACTTCACAAGACTTAAGAACAACAGTAATGCTCAGTAGGAGACACACTTTAAAATTTCCCTTGAGTACTTCGATTTTACCTCCTGACCAAATTTTACTAGTATTTTGTTGTTGTTGTTGTTGTTGTTGTTGTTAGGACAAGTTGTAAAAGATTAGCTTGTGGAGAGATGTTTCTGATGCTAACACTAATTATATGGTACAGGAAGTGGGAGTGATGGTGGTGGTGGTGACGGTCTGTTGAGTTGGTGTCAACTCATGGTGATGCTATATAGGGTTTCAGAGGTTGTGAATATTTAGGGAACTGAAACTTCATCGTTCTTCCATGGAGCAACTGGTGGATTTGAACTGCTGGTCTTGCTGTTATTAACCCAATACTTAACCCACTATGCCAGAAGAGCTCCCTAAGGAAAGTGGGAATAAGAGGTAATAGTAAATGGAGAAAATGGCTTTATAATTACAATAGTG
>NW_006408543.1:25883861-25886688 GCF_000296735.1 Chrysochloris asiatica | reverse complement strand
TATACTTTCTTTTGTGAAAGAGTAGTGTGTTTTACTTATTCAGTTATTTTGAATGATTTGAAATATTCAAGATAGAATGAACTTTTGATAACTGTGGAATTCCAAGCTGGATAGTGAAAGGAAAATCTATTGAATTTCTGGAACTGGAGTTCAGATAACAATATGGACCCTTCAGTTCAGAAAGTCTCATTGGTCAGCAAAGCAGGGCTAAATTTAGAGAAAATACAACAAATCTCTCATAAACTGACTCAGATGGCTGGTTATAGTGCTAAACTCACCATGTAGATATTTATGCCTGGAAATAAAGCTCTTAAAATTAAGAATTAGAAACAGTGTACATAAAACCAGCATTACACAAATTGGGCAAGTATCAGAGACTCAATATTAAAAAGATAGCTATGACCATCAGTTTTACTATTATTGGATGATGTTTAAATGGAGTCCTGGTACAGTACTGTGGGATACAGCACTGGACCACAAGGTCAGCAATTCAAACCTTTGGAAACCCTATACAAGGTCTCTATGACTTGGCTGCACCTAACAACAAAAAAGAAAAATAGAGTGTGACTTGAATTTTCAAGTACCTATAGAGCTTTGGTAGTGTAGTGGTTACAATTCGGGCTGCTAATGGCACCGTCAGCAGTTCGTAACTATAAGCTATTCCATTGGAGAAAGATGAGGCGTTTTGCTCCCATAAACATTTGTTGTTGTTATGTGCCGTGGAGCCGGTTCCGACTCATAGCAACCCTTTACAGGGTTTCCGAGGCTGAAAATCTTTACAGGAGCAGAAAGCCTTATCTTTCTCCCGCGGGGCCGCTGGTAGTTTCAAACTGCTGACCATTACAGCCTCAGAAGCCCTGTATAGGGTCGCTGTGAGTCGGAACTGACTCCACGGCACATAACAACATAGAGTTAATGCGCCAGACTGCAAAGTCGTTTGAACTACAAAGTCGGTCGTTCAAGCTCACCAGTCGCTCCTTGAAAACCCGATACAGGGTCATTATGTGTTGGAACCTACTCGAGGGCACTTAAAAACAACAACAACAATAGAGTTCAAGGAAGGCGCTCTGGTAGTGTGGTGGTGGTGGTTGTGTGCCGTGGAGTCGGTTCTGATTCATAACAACCCTGTACAGGGTTTCTGAGGCTGTAAATCTTTACGGGAGCAGAAAGACTCATCTTTATCCTGCAGAACAGCTGGTAGTTTCGAACTGCTGACCTTGTAGTTCACAGTCCAATTCGTAACCAATACTCTCGGGTAGACCCATACAGTGTCGCTATGGGTCGGAATCGACTCCACGGCACTTAACAATATAGAGTTCAAGAACTCTTCAGTGGCACTATAGGATAAGCACTGGACTGCTAAGAACAAGGTCAGAAGTTCAAATCTACCAGCTGCCTCTTGTAAGCCCTGTACATTTCAGTATTAATCAGCAACAACACCATCACCATAAAGTTCAAGGCATTTTTGTTAGGCTTTGTAATGGTAATGCATGCTTTCAGCTCTGAAAAGGAAGTAGGGTAAGGGCACATCACTTTAATCCAATCAAGATTTAAGTTGTTTTGATAAAGGGCATTTGGTGGGGTTGGTGTGTTTATGTTTCCCTCTCTAGACTTTAGCGGTCTCAGCTGATTTAAGATTCTTCCTCGATGCTGAGCTCTGATTTCTAAGTTATGTTCCCCTTAGCCCTTTGAGACTGTTGGAAACTCTGGTTAACACATCCCAAACTCCATTTCTAAGTTAGCTAATTCCACACACAGGGAAAAGTATGCTGAATGTTGAGCTAATATTTGAACGTCTCTCCACTTTAAGATGTGGATTCATTAAGGTCTGGCTGCCTTAATTTTTCTCCAGTTTCTCAAACATTTTTGTAAAAACATTTCTTTTCCCCTAGTTTTTCATCTATGGAAAGTTAGTCTGCATTTGAATTAAGGTATTGGTGAAGAATTTTAAATATACCAAGGTCTGCCAGAAGACAGACAACTGTGTTGTGAACAAAGTATAGCCAGAATGTTCCTTCTTGTTGTTATGTGCTGTTGAGTTGATTCCAACTCATAGTGACCCTGTATAGAGTTTCCAAGGAGCTGCTGGTGAGCCTGAACCAGTGACTTGCTCTTTAGAGGTGAGAATTGTGAGACTTTGTCTTACCAATTTTAGATACATTATCAGGAGGGACCAGTATTTAGAGAAGGAATTAGGTAAAGTAGAATCAGCGAAAAATGGAAGTCCCCAATGAGATGAATTGCCACAGTGGGCAGGATCAAACATAGCAATGACTGTGAGCTGCTGCAGGAATTGGCAGTGTTTTGTTTTGTTATATATAAGGTTGATTGGAGTTGGAATCAACTCAGTGGCACACAACAACAGCAAGAAGCTTATGCACTACTAACGTATTACGTACGTTGTTGTTGTTGATGATGAGTGTCGTTCAGTTCATTCTGACTCATAGCGACTTTTATAGGGTTTCCGAGGAGCAGCTGGTGGGTTTGAACTGCTGACCTTGTGATTCACAGTGCAGCGCTGATTCTGTAGCACCACCAGCACTATGTAACAGATATTAAGCATTATTAACAGAAATTGTGTAATATTGATATTGGGAAATTTTTCTCAAAATCATTATATAATCACTAAAAATATGTTGCATCACATTATGTTTTTAAAATTTTGTAAAAGTCACAAAACATAACCTGACACCAATGGGTACAAATTATGTAGTAGCATTATCACCCCTTCTAAATCAAATGTCAAGTTCCTTTATTGTTTTAGTAACATTGAGTTTCAATTTCCATTTGTCTTTTTTAATGTTGTGTGGAGACCTGGCAGTTTAGC
>NW_006408543.1:25834560-25883221 GCF_000296735.1 Chrysochloris asiatica | reverse complement strand
TCAGTAACACTTAACAACAACGACATATATATGATAGCAGTTGTCAATCTAATGTTTTTCACATGTAATTCCATGGCAGTAATTACATAGTAATCATGTCTTATAACCATCGTCAGTGTATACTGACACATTTTCCATGACCTTAAGCAGAACCTAAGGAGCTCTGGTAGCGTAGTGGTTACAAATCAGGGTGCAAATCTCAAGGTCAGCAGTTTGAAACTACCAGCTGTTCTGCAGGAGAAAGATGAGGCTTTCTGCTCCTGTAAATATTTACAGCCTTGGAAACCCTGTACACGCTTGCTATGAGTCGGAACCGACTCCACGGCACATACCACCACCACCACCAAGCAGAAGCTCCCTAAGAGAAAGCTGAGGCTTTCTATTCCCTCAAACACTTAAAAAGTCTCGGAATCCCTATATAGGGTCCTAATGAATCAGTATCTACTTGACTGCGCTTAATAACAACAAAAAGCAGAAGATCAATATTTCTTAAACTATGTTTCTTCTTTTCCTTCTCCTTCCTGACCCTGGTAACTAATTTGAGCTCTGCGCATTTACCTCTTCTTGATATTTCCTCAAAATGGGATCCTGTAATACTTACCCTTTTGTTATTTTCATTTACTTTTACATCTTTCATATTTGACCCAGGTCTGGTAACAAATTGGGTAACATTGTACAAGTAAGTTAGTGAGGATTCGGGATAACATGTGGGCTCTGATGCCTGGTGAGGACAAAGAAGAACCATTTTTTCCCAAAGATTTGAATCAGAATTCATCTTGTGAACAGACAACTTTCACTGCAGATTTGCCTGAGCTACTCTGTTTACTTAACATGGCTGGCTGGCTGTGAAGGCTTTTGTGTCAGACTACATTAGCATGCATGTACATGTAAAATTAATCAACAGGCCTAGCAACTCACAGAGTAGTCCCCTTAGAGCCTGGGGTTAAACATCTGTCTCAAGTGATGTTGCCTAAAAAGCTTTATGTAATAGTCAGAGGAGCTCAAAGTCAGTGCTTAATGTGGAGGGAAGAGCAAGAGAGACACTTGAGGGGAAGTGCTGGATTTCAGCATTCTGACAAATTCGCCATTGTATCCAAAGGTTATACCCTTAGACTCCAAAAGCTTTTAAGGTTTCTTGAGTCTGTGTTGCTCGACTGCCTTTAGCATTAAGTTCTTCTGACCAGAATACTCTGAGCATATGCCTATTTATCTCAGAGTTCTTTTAATGTGGATGAAAATGTCTAGATCTTGCTGAAATATCTGTCCCATAGGTAACAATTTAACTTCTGTGTACTGGGTTAAACAATTGGGTTTTTCTATATTTTGCCACTGTGAAGTTAAGCTAGTAGGGTATATATACATTTTGTGGGTTTGTTTAAACTATCAGCAAAGTTTCATCTTATTATCTGACAAACTACTTGATTTGGTTGAAGGCTATTCTGATGGTGAAGTAGTTAAGATCTCCGCTGTTAACAAAGAGTTCAGCAGTTCTCTCCCATCAGCAGCTCTGCAGAAGACAGATGTGGCCATCTGCTTCTGTAACAATTAATCTTGGAAACCCTTTGGGGACACTTCAACCTAGCATATAAAATATCTACCGATTACAACCAACGTAGCAGCATGTAACAACAACAGCAAAGTGTAATTGAAAGTGGGCGGGCTTTGAGTCAAACCTGAGTTTTATTAGTTACTGAGTTTTATTAGTTATCCTACAGGCCCTGTTGTGGCCCTGTAGGATAAGTACTGGACCTTTTGGTCCAAACTGACCATACAGTCCAGTGTTTTATCCCACAGTGCCACACCAGGAATGCTAAACTTAAGTGTGGTTGTGGTTGTATGCCACCGAGTCAGTTCCAACTCATAGCAACCCTGTATAGGGTTTCTGAAGCTGTAAATCTGTACAGGAGCAGAAAGCCTCAACTTTCTTCCATGGTGGACTTGTTGATTTGAACTACTGACCTTTCAGTTAATTGTCCAACTCATAATGTATTGTGCTACCAGGGCTGTTTTCAGTGACTTAATTATTGGAAGTAGTCATCACTACTTCTTCCTAGTCTGTCTTTGGAAACTCATCTGAAACCTGTCCACCATGGGTGACCCTGCTGGTATTCAGTCACTGGAGAAGGATATCATGTTTGGTAAGGTGGAGGGTCAGAGAAAAAGAGGAAGACCCCCAGCGAGATGGATTGGCAAAGTGGCAGCATCAATGGGCTCAAGCGTGGCAACAATTGTGAGGTTGGCCCAGGATCGGGCAGTGCTTCGTTCTGCTGGGCATAATGTTGCTATGTGCATAGTACTGACTCAATGACACCTAACAATAACAACAACAAAAAAAAAAACAAAAAAAACCCCAGGGCTGTGATAGGGAAAAACTATCTCCCCAAATAAATCACATCATAATTTTCAGAACCTGTGAACATGGAAAAATGGACTTTGAAAATGTGATTTTCAAAGGCATAGAAATGGAGACATCGTACTGGTTTATCTGCAATGATGTTGTTAGGTGCCATCAAAGTGGTTTTTACTCATAGTGATTCTAGATACAACAGAGTGAGACACTGCCTAGTTCTGCACCATCCTCATAATCATTCTTGTATTTGAAATAGTTTTCAGAGGTCTTCTTCTTTTTCTCTGACCCTCATCATTACTCAGAATACTGTCCTTCTGCAGGGGCTGGTTGGTTTCTCCTGATGATATATCCAAATTACATAAGATGAAGTCTCACCACCCTGTCTTCTAAGGGAAATTCTGGCTATATTTTTTTCCAAGACAGATTTGTTCATTCTTCTACATTCCAAAGCATATTTAATACTCTTTGCTAGCACCTTAACTCAAAGACATCAGTTCTTTAGTCTTCCTTATTCTTTGCTCCACTTTGCTCCATGCATATGAGGTGACTGAAAACACAATGACTTGGCTAAGGCATACTTTCCAAGTAAGGTTTTTGTTTTTTAACACTTTAAAGAGATTTTTTTTCAGGAAATTTGCCTGATACAATACATTGTTGACTTCCTGACTATGGTTTCCATGGTTATTGATTGTGGATCCAATGATAATTAAATCCTGAATATAGTTGTATTAACTGGCCTTTCTTGTAGGCTTTTAGATATTCTATCAGTGACAACATTGTAATTCAAGATAGATCTTGAAATGTTCTTTTAAATGATGAATGATATGCCATTCCTCTTCAATCAGCCATTCCCAACATAGTAGAACATGTGATTGTCTGATGCAAAATGGCCAACAGCATTCCATTTCAGTTCACTACTGCCTAGGAGATCAATCTTTATGTGTTACATTTTATTTTTGATAACTTCTAGTTTTCCTAGATTCATACTTTGTGTATTCTATGTTCTGATTTTTAATGAATGTCCAAACTGTTTCCTACCATTTTGTGTCATGCACCATCAGCAAATACAGGTCCTGAAAGCTTTTCTCCCTCCACATCATTAAAGTGTCCTCTACTGTGAGAAGGCAGGTCTTCTTCCCCAGTTGTATTTTGAGTGCCTTCCACACTGATAAGTTCATTTCTGGTACCACAATACCAATACTCTTTTGCATTACTCTCTTCTGAAAATGGAAGTTGCTAGAACCAACATCTTGTCACCTTGATGTCTATCCCCTCAATACGTAGTGTCCTGGTAGTGTGGGTTAATGCACTGGACTCTGGACTCGATTTGAACTGCAAGGTAGACAGTTCAAACTCAGCAGCTCTCCACGGAAACCCTATACAGGGTTGCTATTGGTTGGAAGTGCCATCAACACTTAATAACAACAACAGCAAGTACCTAGTGCAGTGTGTGACCCAAATAGGAATACAATGTGTAGTAGATAAAAGAATTGATAGTATGAAAATTAGAAACCAGAAAATGATCGAGATTCCATTTGCTCAGCTCTGAAGCAAATCTCTTAGATTATTTAGTGACATACACTTGAGTATTGGAAAAGGCCAACCTCTAGTTCTATCAATCCTACTTGTCAAGCCTCTGTCATTATATTTTGAATCTATTCCCCCAATGTTAAAAATGCTTTTTAAGTTAGTGTATGCAAAATATTTTCATAATTCATACCAAAACCTCTGTAATTTAACAAAACCAAAATGTACTTTTTTTTTTTTTTTTTAATGTTGTTCTTTTAGGTTTCTTAAGAAGGGGAGTATTGCTAGTAATTCAACTCCATAACACATAGTTCATGAACACAGGCTAAAAGTGACTCCATCTTTAATGTGTTTGTCCCTAGAGATCTACAAATGGCCATCAATCACAGAAGAGGGCAAGAGTATAAAGAAATGTACATGTTCTTAACTACACAGGACAAGAAGCAAAACATTGCACTACATCCACTCACATGCCATTTGAGAACATTAGCAACATGCCCCACCAAAATTCAAAGGAATTGTGGTTTACCTTTATACCAACAAGAAGAACCAGATTTGTTAATATCTTATTCAGCATGTCCCTAAACTGACTTCATTCTTTTTCCACGCATAGCACATACTCAATCAACAAAGAAAATATTAAGTATGCCTAATTCAAAACCCAGGCTCTCTAGGAGTTGAACAAATCCTCCCCATTTCATCTGAATGGAGTTCCTTATGGTGTGATGCCTATAAATGAAAAAGATAAACTCTCCACTACCACATACACAATATATACTGATGAAGTAAGGACAGGTTCACAGGAATATGCATTATAAGGAGGAAGAATGGGAGACAGTTCAACTACTCTTTTGTAACAATTCTGAAACCTCAGGGGTGAGATACATAAAAGGTCTCAGAACCCAAATGAGGAGAAATGATATTTATGGTCCTGCCTGGCATTGCTCTCTAGAAGTTCTGTTGCCCATTATCCTGCATTGGCAAGGTCTGAAGCAAGAATATGACCTTCTTAGTAATTGCTCAGCATTCAAATCCAGTTTAATATGCACAGAAGTTTAGAGGACCAAAATTTGTCATAAGTCTTGAAAACTCAAATGATTTTCAGTTTGCCCATGGTTTATTTGATAAAATTATTCCTTCAGAAACTTGGTAATTTTCTGATCTGTTTAATTTCAGTCAGTTTTATCTATTAATAATAATGTAAAATGTGTTCAAGAGAGTTGTCATATCTGCTTTATTCTTTCTTTCTTCATTGGAATGCCCTTAACTTGTAAGTTATTTGTGACAACCCTGAAGGTATACAGATTCAGCGGAAAGCTACATAATTGATCTGATCTTTGCTGCAAAGTTGCAGTAATTATGTCAATTGCAGTATAATTTACATATATTTAAATTGACCAAATTCAACCTATAATTTGACGAAGTTTCTAAAATATGCAATTGTGAATCACTGCTACAAAAGTTCTACCAAAAAAATTTGATGGTGTACCTTTGTAGTCATCCTCTGCACTACCCTTCTTGTTGTTATTAAATGCTGTCAAGTCATTTCTGACCCATAGCAAACCTGTATAGGGTTTCCGAGGAGCAGCTGGTGAGCTTGAACTGCCGACTTTGAAGTTCAAACAATTTTGCAGTCCAGTACATTAACCCACAGCACCATACAAGGACTCCATAGCTATCTGTCCTGTCACTAATGATTATTTCCACTTTGTCTGCAGTTTCTAATAAATGACATAATGTGCACAGTTTTTTTTTTTATCTGGCTTCTCCCACTTCGTGTAGTTATTTTGATACCCACTCTGTTTTTGATTGTATTCTAAGTGCATCCTTTTTTTGGGTGGTGGTGGTGGTGGTGGTTGTAGTTGTTATCAGTCGTTAAGTCTGTTCCTGAGGAGGGACTGGTGGGTTTGAAATGCCGACTGTGAGGTTAGCAGTCCATTATTAATGGAAACCCATTATTCCAACTCTCATCTGTCAGCTTGTTGTGTTATGATGATAGAAGTAATGCCACTAGCATTGCAAGTACCATCAGGGCAACCCATAGTGGACTGGTTTCAGAGAACTTTCAGGCTGAGAAAAACTAAGTAGCAAGACTTAAAATTTTACTTCTGAAAACCCCTCAAATGTAGTTACATATCATTTGTTTTGTTAAACAATATATTTCATTTTATCTTCTTAATCACTTTCAAAAATTTCCCTACCTTTTTGAATATATGGAATACTTTTTACTGGTCATTTAAACACTCTTGGGTGATAATTCTATTTGTTTCAGCATGTTCTGTCACTTAAAATTTTGTTTCTATTAAATCGTTTTCTCCAAGCTATGACTAATATTTTCCTTTTTCTTTGTATGCCTGGGTGGGTTTTTTTGTTTTGCTTTGTGTTTTTGTTTTGTTTTGTTTTGTGTTTTTGTTGGATGCTAGATCTTACACTTTTACATTGATGGGTTCTGGGTTTTGTGGTATACTTTTAGACAGTGCTGCGATTTGTGTTCGCATGCAGCTTAACTGTTTAGAATCTGTTGATCTAAAAATTGGGGGAATGTAGAAAATATTGAATAATATTAATGCAAGTAAGATTTAACTTAAGATAATTTTTTAAATGGTTGCAATTGTACATTAGCAGGAAGTTGCCAGAAATTCAAGTCAGAATCTGAAGACGATGCGGAATGAGGGATATCATTGCTGACATTAGATGGATCTTGGCTGAAAGCAGAGAATACCAGAAAGATGTTTGCTTATGTTTTATTGACTATAAAAAGGCATTTGAATGGAACATAACAAGCTATGGATTACGTTGCACTTCATTAGAATTCCATAACACCAAGTTGTGTTCATGTAGAGCCTGGACATAGACCAATGTTCAGTTGTTCTAACAGAACAAGGGGAGACTGAGTGGTTTGAAATCAAGAAAGGTATGTAGGGTTGTATCCTTTCATCATACTTATTGAATGTGTATGTTGAGCATATATTCTGAGAAGCTGGACTATATGCAGAAGAGTTCAGCATCAGAATTGAAGGAAGTCTCATTAACAACCTGTGATATGCAGATGACATAACTTTGCTTGCTGAAAGCAAGGACTTGAAGCACTTATTCATAAAGTTCAAAGACTACATACAGCCTTCAGTATGGATTTACCTCTGTAAAGTAAACATAATTTATCACAACTTGACCTACAAACAACATTGTGATAGAGAAAATATTTGAGATTATCAAAGATTTCATTTTATTTGGACCCCAATCAACACTCATAGAAGCATTAGTCAAGAAATCAACTGACTATTGCATCCAAGGCAAAATAATTAAAGGTTTAAAGAGCCTGGATGTTGAGGACTAAATTACTCCCAACTCATGCCATTGTGCTCTCAACATCTTCATACGCATGCAATTGCTGGATTATGAATAAAAAAAGATGGAAAAAAATTGGTGCCTTTGAATTATGGCATTAAAAAGAATGTTGAACATATGATAGACTTACAGAAGAAGTAGCAGCCAATCTATTTTGGAAGTAAAGCCAGATTGATCCAAGGAAATGAGGATGAAGGGATGGGCCAGTCAATGGAGAAGAACATCATGCTTGGTAGAGAGTCAGTGAAAAAGAAGACCCTCCACAAAACAGATCTACACAGTAGCTTGAACAATGGGCTGAACCGTAGCAATGATTTGAGTATGGCACATGACCAAGCAGCGTTTCTTTCTGTTAGACATAGGATCACTATGAGTCAGAACTCACTCAAACATTATGAAAAACAAGAACCACAATGGAAAAAAATTCCCCCTGATACTCTTCGAAGAAGCCCTCGTTGTATAGTGGGTTACATATTGGGCTATTAACTTCAAGGTCAACAGTTTCAACCTACCAGTTATTCCATAGAAAAAATGAGGAGGCTTTCTTCCTCCTTACAGATTTAGTCTTGGAAACCCTACACAGAGTCACTATGAGTTTGAGTTAACTCAGTGACAGTGGGTTTGGTTTTTTTGGTTTGGTACTTATTTAGCCCACTACTACAGAACACTGATAGCATAGTGGGTTAAATGTTGGGCTGCTAACCAAAAGGTCAGTAGTTCAAATCCACCGGCCACTCCTTGGGGGAAAGGTGAGGCTTTCTGCTCCCATAAATATCTACAGCCTTGGAAACCCTATATAGAATCATTATGAATTAGAACCAAGTGACAACTCACAACAGTAGTAGCAACAAAGAGTCTTATGCTGTTCCTATTAGTAATTCTTTATTTTTGGCTACTGAAGTCACACTTTACTCCTTGCCTCCAGCTAGTCCTGGAAATTGTTTAACTTACATTTTTCCATTTTTTTCCTGGCCTCATGAAATTTCCATTCATGAATTTTCAGGTCAATAATCAGCTAGATATTCAAATGGTCCCTTCTAAATATCACTGTTGCTCTCTTTGTATACAGCTCTCTTCTCTGAAATACTCTGCCTTGTAAATTCTTAGCTTGTGCTAACTCCATTCTTGCCACTTCAATACTGACATTTCTGAGTTATATTTTTACATCTCTGTCTCTAATTTTTCCCTGGAATCTTCCTGCTGGCCTAGATTTCAGGCAAACATAGGATTGGCTTTATTTGTTTCATTTCTCCCAGAGGTGCCCATTTTAGCTTCCTGATTTTCTGTGTCTGTAAGCTGTTTTTATATATGTTTTCTTCAGTTTTCTAGTTGTTTAAGGGGAAATAATAAATTGAACTCTATTATCGTACCATTGTTTAAAGTGAATGTCTCCTTCAAGGTAGTGTTTTAATGTGATTTCTGGTACTCAAGGTTTTCTTTTTTATATCAACTACTAGTTGGAGGCCAGAAGCAGTTAGCTGTCCCATCCTTTAAGGATCTGAATTTTCAGACACTCTCTCTTTCCTTTATTTCTCTTTGCAAAGTGGCCACAGTTACCTCCTGGGTATGTTTCTTTTTTATAAAGCTGTTACAAAAGGGTCCAATAGTAGCCAACAACCACTAATGCTTTGATTTGTCTCAATTTCTTCCTCACAGCTGCCAGTTCAGTTGGCCCATGATCATCCCCCAGGAAATTGCAGGTAATAGTTTTACCAAATGATATTCATTACATAATATGAAGCACCATCTCTTCAGCCTCTGATACTACTCTTCCTATTTTGTGTTTCCTATTTGTGAGTCTTTGCCACATAGATTAGAGTTTTCTGTTTACTGCAAAGCCATTATCTCGAGTTTATCCTAAGCATTGACATTCAACTGGAACTGAGAAATATGAGTGAGGGAGTAGAGATTTCACACTAGAAGGGATACATCAATATTATTCGCTGGGGAGAACTGGTCCACCTATATGCAAATGGACGAGGAAAATGTATTTAGCCATGTAATAAGACTAACAAGGAGTAGATAATTTAATGTCCTGTAAGACCATCTTTACATTCTTATCTGGAGAAAAGACTGAAGTTGTCAAGGACTTCATTCTTCTTGGATCAACTGTCAACACTCACGGAAGCTGTAGTTCAAAAATCATATGACATATTGCATTAGGCAAATCTGCTGCACAAGTCCTTTTTAAAGCATTGAAGAGCAAAGATGTCAGCTTGAGGACTAAGGTGTGCCTAACCCAAGCTATGGTATTTTCAATAACCTCATGTGCATACGAAAGCTGGACAGTGAATAAGGAAGACCACAGAAGAATTGATGCTTTTGAGTTATGGTGTTGGAGGAGAATATTGAAAGTGCCACGGTCTGCCAAAAGAACCAACAGATCTGCGTCGGAAGAAGCGTACCCAGAGTGCTCCATGGAGGCCAGGATGGCCAAACTGCATTTCTCATTCTTTGGGCATATTGTCATGAAGGACCAGTCACTGGAGAAGGTTATCAGGTTTAGTAGGATGGAGCGTCAGAGAAAAAGAGGAAAATCCCCAGTGAGATGGAATGGCAAAGTGCCAACATCAATGGGCTCAAACATGGCAACAATTGTGAGGTTGGCCCAGGACCATGCAGTTTTTCATTCTGTTGTACATAGGGTTGCTATGAGTTGGTACCGACTCGATAGCACCTAACAACAACAACAACAAAGACCATCTTTAGTATAATTCTTTTCCTGAGAGATATCCTTGTAAAATGTGTATCACGTTGCCTGAAGATTAAGCACTACAGTGGGGTGGAGACATGATGGTTGGGATCAATTTACTAGTCAAATCCTAGAGGAAAATCTGACTCACGAAGAGAATTCCAATATTACTAGGGGAAAAAAACAATTAGTAAAGTCTGCAATTAGGTTTGGGAAAAGGTTGATGTTGTTTGACTGACGGAGAGTAATATAATTTTAAATCAGTTTGAGCCCATCATTCAGAGTTTAAAATCAGTATCTTGGCTCAAGCAGTTAGAAATAGTTACAAATGTTTGCTCATAATTATTCACTCAGAAGCTCATACTAAATCGAATTAAGATATGAGCACTTTAAAAAGAATCTTGAAGTGCTTAACAGAATCACGAAAGAACTGCTGGAATAACTATGAAAGTAAGTATAAAAGCATTGCTACAAATTCATAGAAAATTTATTAAACATATAAAATCTGCAGCTACTGCTTCTTACCATAACCTTCATGTATGACCATACTCATACTCTGAAGGGGATGTTTGCATCTCGCTAACGCTTACTTGAAAAAGTTTGCCCTCTGATTTACACCATGTCAAAATGGCAATGTTAGCATTGTTGAGGGATTAAAATCATGTTACTTGTAAATGTTCTTTGAGATTTGGTAAGAAAAAGAAGTCTGAAGAGGCAATATAAGAGCTATAAATTTTTCCAATGAAATTCTCATCTGGTAACTCTTGCTATTCTTAAAGAATGAATATGTTTCTCATTGTTGGGATGAAAACCAATTCCTTGGTGCAATTTTCCTGGTCTTTTTCTTAGAAATGCACTTTTCAGTTTTCTTAAAATGCCTTCACAAATAAGCCTCGTGATAATGTTGCATGTTATGAGAAAAATCTATCAACATTACCCCTTTGGAATTCTGGAAAACAGTTGTCATACCTTTTGAGCTCACGTCTCTGCCTCGAATTTCAGTGACACAGGAAAATATCCTTGGAAGCCACCATTTCAATTGGAATTTTTGACAGCTCCCGAAAGAGACTAAACCAAGTGTATTACTGACAGAGCTTGTCTGTAGCCGTTCTCTGATTGCAGATATGTGTATTTGCATGTTTTGTTTGAAATAAATTTTTATATGTATGAACTGGAATCCTAGTAGCAAAGCATTTTACTTACCTTCATATATTATATGTGACTATATTTTTTTTTCTCTCATAATATTTACCAAAGCCCTAGAATTCTCTCAGTGAGTCAGTTTTGTTTCTTGGGTCTGACTAGTAAATTGATCCCTAACCATAAAATCATTATGTCCTTTAAGAAAGTCCTGCAAATGAAGTCTCTTAAATATACATCAGTGGAAGGAGCAGAACACATTTGAAAATGGATAAGTGGCTGAATTTGTCAACTGAAATGTTGGTGGGAAATTCGACAGTTGAAATGAGCTCCCTGTTTTGAGGAGGGTTGGTAGAATCCTGGAGTTACACATTTGTTGGCATATAGCCAGTGTTACTGTGAAAGTCACACATGCTGCCTTGGGAATCAAAATGGTTCAACGTGCTGAAATATTCAGTAGTATAATTTCTCTTTTGGCTTTCTATACCCCTAATGTATGGAGTCCTGGTGTGGCGCTGTGGGTTAATACGCCAGGCTGCAAAGCCGTTTGAACTGCTAAGTTGGAAGTTCAAGCTCACCAGCGTCTCCTTGGAAACCCTATACAGGGTCGCTATGGGTCGGAACTGACTCGATGGAAATTTACAACAACAATAATGTATGGATATATAAAGCATGTTGTTTTTGTCATGTGCCATCGAGTCAGTTCTCACACACAGCAACACTATGTATACCATAGAAAGAAAGATTGCCCAGTCCTGTGTTCTTCTCACAGTTGGTGGTACCCTTGAGCCCATTGCTGTTGCCACTATGCCAATCCAATTTCTGGTTATATTTCCTCCAATACAGATTTGTTTGTTCTGGCAGCCCATGACACTCCTAATATTCCTCACCAACACCCTAGCTCAAATGCATCAATTCTTCTATGGGCATCATTATTCACTGTCCAACTTTCGTATGCGTATGAGGCTATTGAAAATACCATGGCTTGAATCGGGTGCACCTTAGTCCTCAAACTGGCATTTATGCTCTTGAACACTTTAAAGAGTTCTTGTAAAGCAGATTTGATTTCTTGACTGTTGCTTCCATGAGTGTTGATGGTTGACCGAACAAAAGAAAGTCTTTAACAACTTCAATCTTTTCTCCATTTATCATTGTTATTTTATTGGTCCAGTGATGAGGATTTTTGTATTCTTTACATTGAGGTGCAATCCATACTGAAGGCTGTTGGCTTTGATCTTCATTAGTGCGTATTTTAGGTCCTCTTCACTTTCAGCAAGCAAGATTGTATCATCTATATATCTCATGTTGTTGATAAGTCTTCTTCCAATCCTGATGCCATGTTCTTCTTTTTTAAATAACTCAGCTTTTCAGATTACTTGCTCAGAATAGAGATTGAATAAGTATGATGAAAGAATACAGCTCTGGCACACACCTTTCCTGATTTAAAAAACCATTCAGTTTCTCCTTGTTCTGTTCAAACTACTGCCTGTTGGTATATGTCCAGGTTCCTCATGAGCACAATTAAGTGATTCAGAATAGTCATTCCCCACAACGTCAATATCATGATCTGCACAGTAGAAAACCCTTGCATAGTCAATAAAGCACAGGTAGTATATAATTACTATAACTGGAAAAATGTCAAGGTTGGTTGAACTGCAACATAGCTTAAAGACATCATCATAGACAGTTGAAACTCCTCACCCAGTTGTCAAAACTAAATAACGTCACAGACCTTGAAACATATTAAATACAATCTGTGTAGAGTTGAATGAAGATTCTGTGAATAATATATATCACACACATATATAAGTAACATTCTTCTTAGCCTTTCTGAAAGGGAAGTGTAACTACTTGCCATTGTTAATTGTACACAACAGAAAGAGAAATAATACTTTTTGGTTATTAATGAGACATTGATTGAGCTAACATTAAAATACAGAAATGCAGCATTTTATTTCAGTGAGAAATGGAACTATTGAAAAATTGTATTAAAATACAAACATAACTTTCATTGAGCTATTATTTAATAATTCATTCAACAGATATTTAATGAATGCTAAATATATGCCTGTTGTTGTTGTGTACCATTGATTGAGTTCCATAGGGGGTTTCTGAGGAGAAGATGATAGGTTTGAACCACCAACCTTGTGGTTAGTAGTCCAGAGCTTTTCACATGGTGCCACACCAGGATCCCTCTGGCAGGTAACAAGCACAATATAAGACTCAGTATGACTAGAATCATACGATATGTGGGAGTAAGAGGAGCTGAGCTTATAATTTGTTGTTGTTAGGTGTTACTCAGTGGGCTCAGACTCAACAACTCTATACACAACAGAGCAGAACAGTGCCCAATCCTGTGCCATCCTCAAGTTGTGCTTGAATCCATTGTTGCAGACATTGTCTGATTCTGTCTTGTTGGGAATATTCCTCTTTTTTTGCTGATGGGATCCATACTGTCCCAGCATGATTTCCTTCTTCCTTGATTGGTCCCTTTAATATCATGTCCAAAGTATGAGAAGGGAAGTCTTTGTAGCCTCTTTTCTAAGGAGCCTTCTGGCTGTACTTCTCCTTTATTCATTTTCCAACTTTCACATACATATGTTGTTGTTAAGTGCCAGCAACCCTGTATAGGTTTTCCTGGCTGGTAGATTTAAACTGCCACCTTGAGGTTCAAATTGACCTTGGAGTCCAGTGCTTATCCTACAGTACCACACCAGAATTTCATGCATATGAGGCCATTAAAATATAAAAAAGTATGACTTGGGTCAGGTATACCTTAATCTTTACTCTTTAACATTTTAAAAAGATAGTTTTGCAGCAGATAGCTGTTGTTATTGTTAAGTGTCATGGAGTTGGGCTGACTCATAGTGACTCTGTATACCCTTTCTGATAAGAAGGTTTTGGCTTTGAACCACCAACCTTGTGATTAACAGTCCAGTGCATATCCTACACTATCACATCAATATTCCTTAACCCAATGCAATTCATCTTTCTTGATTGCTGCTTCAATTCGCATTAATTGTAAATCCAAGTAAAATGAAATCTTTGATAATATCAATCTTTTCTATATTTATTATGATGTTGTTTATTAATCCAGTTGTGAGAATTTTTGTTTTGCAATCCATAGTGAAGACTGTATTTTTTATTTTCATCAGCAAATACTTGAAGCATTTTTCACTTTCATCAAGCAAGGATATGTCCTCTGCATATTTGTGCCATCAAGTTGGTTCCAACTTGTAGTGACCCTATATAGGGCTTCCAACCTCATGGGCTTGAGCCATGCATCTTGCTGTTAAAAGTCCAGTGCTTATTCTACAGCACCACACATTCTTCCATACTGGTTGGATTCTTCTTCATATACTAGTTCTTTTGCATCATTTGCTCAGCATACAAATTGAATATGTATGGTGAAAGGATCCAAGCTGATGCTCACCTCTCCTGGTTTTGAACCATTCAGTATTCCCTTGTTCTGTTTTAACCACTGCCTCTTAATCTATCTACAGGTTTCTCATGAGTACAATTAAGTGTACTGGAATTTCCACAGTGTTATTCATACTTAATTGTGATCCACACAATGAAATGCTTTTGCATAGTCAATAAAACAGAGGTAGACCTTTCTCTAGGATTCTTTGCTTTTAGCCAAGATATTTTGATGTCCACAATGATATCCCTTCTTACACATTATCCTTTTAATCTGACTTGAATTTCTGGAAGCTCCTTGTTGATATGTGGCAGCAACTTTTTAAAATTATCTTCAGAAAAATTTTACTTAGGTGTGATATTAATGTTTCTTCTTGTTGTTGTTATTGAGTGCTGTCAAGTCTCTTCCAACCCATAGGGTTTCAAAGGAGAAGTTGGTGAGCTTGAACCACTGACCTTGCAGTGCAAACGACTTTGCAGGCTGACACATTAGTCCACAACACCACACCAGGACTCTGATATTAATGACATTGTTGTATAATGTCCACATTCTGTTGGGTCCCCTTTCTTTGGAGTGGGCACAAATCTGGATCTTTTCCAATTGGTTCGCCAGGTAGCTGTCTTCCAAATGTCTTGATATAGACAGTTGAGCACTTCCAACGCTGCATCAGTTTATTGAAACATTTCAATTTGTTATTCTGTGCAGCTTGAACTTCAGAATTTTGGTTATTGATCTTATACTACTTCCTGAAATGTTATAACATCAACCAGTTATTTTTAGTATAGTGACTGTATTCCTTCCATCTTCTTTTGATGCTTCCCACATGATTCAATCTGTTGTCCATAGAAAGTTTCAGTATTGTAGTTTGAGGCTTGAATTTTTCTTGAGGTCTTTCAACTTGAGAAATGCTGAGCTTTTTTTTTTTTTTTTCTCTAACTCTAGATCTTTGTACATTTCATTATACTACTTTACTTTGTCTTCTCAAACTGCCCTTTAAATTTTTCTGTTCATCAGTGGAGGTAAGTTTAAGTAAGGTTCAAATTGCTAAATAAATTAAGGGCATGGGTTGAAATGATCAGAGATATAATATGATCTATTTTTCTACAGAATATCTCTGGCTGTTCTATTATTCACAGCGTATAGGACTTAAATGTGGAATCAAGTAAATTATTTAGAAGGTCACTGCAATTTTCTAGAAAAACGGTAGTTGTGATGTATACTATGATCACAGAAACAGATGTGACCAAATTTTGTTCTAGATATTTTGAAGGTAAAGGCAACAGAATTTCCTCTTGGATCAAGCAGAAATAGAGAAAAAGGTATTAAAGGTGATGCCATTTTCTGACATTTAAGAAGCTACTGTTGTCATGTGAGATGGGAAAAAACTGCACATGAAGCAGGTTGGACAAGTTAAGTTTGAGATGTATATTATATTATGCAAATGAGGGTTTTCAGTAGTTGATAAATCTAGAGTTTAAGAAAGATTACAAATGGAAGGATATGTAAGTTTGAGACATCGTATCATAGGTTGTGTTGAAAGCAAAAAGCTTACCAACTTCACAAAAGGAATAAACATGGTTATCAAAGAGAATGAGACCTAAAAGTTCTGAAGAGCTAAGTATTTTAAATTAAGAGTCTTCATATTTTACCAAGAGGTTAATATTTCTGATTGTTAATAGAGTAAGTTAAACCCTAGTGTGTTATCTAGCTTTATTTCCATCCCTCAGTTCCTGAATATATAAATGAAAGACCTATTGGCAAAATGTCTCTGTTGGATTGACCCATGTAGTAAGAACTTATGTAATAATTTGGCATCTCAGTAAAAAAGTCATGGTGAAAGAAAAATGTGGAAAGTCTAAATAAATTTAGCTAAATTTAAATCAATATAACTTGTCCAAAATCGTATCTCATTTGAAAGTCAGAAAGTAAATAGATTTCAAATTTAGAGGCTAAAATAATTTGTCTGATGTTTAACACTATTGCAACTCTCAAAGCAAATGACAAAAAAGTGAAGACCAATATATAATTGGATTAAATGCTCATTTAAATGTACTTTGTTCATCAAATTTATTAATTAATATAAGGCAACATTTAAAAACAAAATTTATCTCTAAAATATTTTTCATCAAAATATGATAGCAAAAATATGTAAGAATTTGGTAATAGTGTTAAACTAGTTCTGAAATGTTTAGTATAAAATTGGAAAATACTTTCAAAAAGTAAATAAATGAATAAAAGACAAAAGTTATCAAAAATTACTTATAAATAAAATATTTATCAAAATATTAGAGAATAGTTAGGTGATGTACCAAAGTATATTTTTTAATGAAATATCAAAAAGAAAAATTTTTTAAATTTTCTATAGAAAATCATTCACTTATTGTAAATTTGAAT
This sequence comes from Chrysochloris asiatica, assembly GCF_000296735.1. Lineage (NCBI taxonomy): Eukaryota > Metazoa > Chordata > Mammalia > Afrosoricida > Chrysochloridae > Chrysochloris > Chrysochloris asiatica. The sequence continues at coordinate 25,866,349 of NW_006408543.1, read as the reverse complement.
AACTACTTTCATATTTATGTATTTCTTAGAAGATTCCAGATATAGTCTATTTCAAAGGAAATTTCATTAAATACCAAATAAATTTTAAAAAGTGAAAGACGAATAGTAAAGGCAACTTTCCAAGGTTGTTTAGAAAATGTGAATGTATGTTGTTGTTGTTAAGTGCCATCGAGTCAATTCCAACTCATAGTGACCATGTATAGGGTTTCCAAGGAGCAACTGGTGTAGGATAAGTACTAGACTACTCAGTTGGTTTGAACCACAAGGTTGGCAGTTTAAACTCACCAACTGCTCCTTGGAAACCCTATTTGGGAACACTATGAGCCAGATCTATCTCAATGGAACTTAACAATAAAAATATAAATAGACATGTATATTATATCCACATGTGTATATACACACATATGCACACACAAAGTTTTAGATATAAATGTCCTAAATCACAGGAATTGTCATTGACTAGATTAAGATAATACTATTAAAATTTGCTATTAATGGAAGATGTAAATGTGCTTGAAAGAGAAGAGTCACCTTGAATTTCCAGAAGTGGTTAACACAAATGTATGTACTTCTAACCATAAAATTATGTATTACCTATGAAACAGGGAAATTTTGAGAGTAAAATTATAAATATTGTTGACGATATATTGAAAACCAACAAAAACATAACAGTGAAGTAAATTTTTCAAAAAATGTAACATTGAAATGCATTAAGTAAAATTGCAAGCAAAGCAAATGGAATCAGTTAGATATGATTATGTTGAGAGATAATGGAAATTACAATTTTGATTAATTAGTTTACCAAGGTTATTAGACCAATATAGGAAGAAAATGCAATAGAGTGAATGAGTCTGGAGTATAATATTGTATTGATCAATTAATTCACAATATAACATTATGTCTTAGAAGAACAAATGTGGCTAGATATAATAAAATAAGTTGAGTTCATAAATGCTTGAATAACTTTGATTAATGGATTGATATCAAAATTAAGGGAAGTTTCAAGGGTCATTCCCAGAACACTGCCCTGTTCTTTTCTACTTTTAAAATTATCAGTTGCAAGATAGAATGGTTATAAAATTTGAAGGTCAGGATGAGTTGGATGATAGCATCAGACTCAAAATCCATTAATTTGTTCATTTATTTACTGATTCACCTACTGAACACTTATCCATCAACCACCAAATAGTCATATCACTATGTAAAACATATTAAGTTGAATAAAATTCCTAATTTTTGTACTTTAGAACAAAAGTCCAAATGTTGTTGAAGTGCCATAGAGTTTGTTGCCACTCAGCGACATGATGCTCAGTAGAATGAACCGCTGCTCGGTGCTCAGCCATTCTCACTCTGAGGGTGTAGCCACTGTGTCAGTCCATCTCATTGAGGGTTTTCCTCTTTTTAGATAACCTTCTACCCTATTTGCATTAGGCAAATTTGCTGCAAAAAACCATCTTCAAATGTTAAAGATCAAAGATGTCATTTTGAGGATTAAGGTGTACCTGACCAAATCCTTGGCATTTTCAGCCACCTTCTATATTTGTAAAAGTTGGGCAATGATTAAGGAATATTGTACAGGAACTGATACATTGAATTATGGTGTTGATAAATAATGTTGGCAATATCATTGGCTACCAGAGGAACAAACAAATTTGTCTTAGGAAAAGTACAGCCAGAATGCTTCTTAGACGTGAGGATGGTAAGACTTTATCCCTTGGTCTTTGGGTATGTTGTCTTGAGGGTTCAGTCTCTGTGAAGGACATCATGCTTGGTAAAGTGGAGTATCAATGAAAAAGAGGAAGATCCCCAGTAAGTGGTAGTAAGAGTGGGCTCAAACAAATGTGAGGATAGTGCAGTACTGGGCAGTATTTTATTTTGCTTTGCATAGGGTAGCTATGAAGTGGAAATAATTTGATGGCACCTAAGAAAAACAACAAATGCTACTATTTTACAGGCATGATATACTTCTCAAGATACTGGTCCCTCCTAATAACATGTCCGTAGTAAGTGAGAAGACGTCTTGACATTTTTACATCTAAGGAGAATTCTGGTTGTACTTCTTCCAACATACATTTACTTGTTCTTCTGGCAGTTTATTGTTGACTTAGCATTTATCACCAACACTGTGATTGAAAGGCACTACGTCTTCTCTGCTCTTCTTTATTCATTGTCTAACTTTCATATGTATATGATCTGATTGAAAATATCAAGGCTTGTGTCAGGTACGCTTTAGTCTTCAATGTGACATCTTTGCTGCTATACTTGTAAAAATGATTTAGAATCCTATCTGAAATAAATATTAAGTTGTAGTTTGCAATAAACTCAATATTAGCCAATAGTGTCTTCAGGTAACAGCAAGCTTTATGTGGCTATAGGCTTTATTTTAGAATCAGAATGAAATGGTAAAAAGGAGTACTTTATTGGCTGAAAAACAAACAAACACCAGGAATAATTGAGAAACAATAAAATACTATAAAATTCGTCAATGTAATTTTGAAAAGACTATCGTTGATGAACATCTTGCAGAACTTTTACAGACATTAAAACTTAATCTTTTTATTTCATACATAGTTTCTATCATATGTATGTGTATAAATTATTAGCAAAATTTCAGGAAAATGAGGCTTAAATTTATGTATTTAGATACAGAATAAACAAAACTGAAGGCACTTAACTATTATTCTAAATGATGAGGTATTTCAGTAAAGAAAGAAGACATATTTAGTACATATAAAATGTTCTCCACCCCAATCAAGTAAAATAAAATTATTATTATTATTATTATTATCTTGTTATTTCTCAGAATATTGCCTTTGAGTCCCATCAACGTGACTGGAGGAAGTTAATTTCAGTTATGTTTTGGCACCTTCTCCCCTTAGGAGGTTGATGCAGAAGAAGCCAGGGTCTTTAGCTGTGATTAACTTATGAAGACCAAACAAAGAAAAGTCTTCTGAAAGTTTAGCCTTTCCTGATCCTCACTATTAGGTTCATTGCCCAAACATCAATATTCCCTTTCAGGTCTGTTGTTTCACTGCATCCTTGCCAAGTTTGTGTAACTATTTTTGATAGCTCCCAAGATCTCAAATTTCATTATTTGACCTTTATATGCTTCCCTATCAAACTGCCTGCCCTAGATATTCTGGGTTGAATCTCTACCATTTTGTTTCTTTGTCCTACGTCTAGATAGTTTTCTCTATCCTAAAACAAACAAACAAAAACAAAAACAAAAATAAAACACTTTCATTCTCCATAGTTGGGTCCAATCCTCCATGTTTCACCATTAAAATTCAATTCTTTACCCATTGGGCAGCATCACTTCTGTAAGTCTGTCTTTCACAAAGACAAAAATATAGGATGACATTTGCCTTCTTAGTGCTTGAGATATTTTTTAATGTATAAAAAACCACCATAACCTTTATTAGGAGTCCTGGTGTGGTGCTGTGGATTAAGGTGCTGGATTGCAAAGTCGATTTGAGCCACAAATTTGGCCATTCAGGCTCACCAACTACTCCTTGGAAACCCTACACAGGATTACTGTGGGTTGGAACCAACTTAATGGCACTTAACAACAACAACAAAAAAAAACTTAATTAACAACCATTCCCATCTCCAAGGTCTTAAAGGAAAAACTTAAAAACTAGGCTTGGATACCATGCTAGGATGGTGATGGATAAGCTATAAATAGTAAATAGATCCTTCAGTTTGTCTTGTTTACTTTGAACATGCTAATAGTTTAAACCAATTCCTAGAGATACATCATGCTTGTTAAAGCAGAGCGTCAGTGAAAATGAGGAAGACCCTCAACAAGATGGAATGATACAATGGTTGTAAGAATAGGTGCATGCCTACCTACTGTTGTGAAGGTGACTCAGGGACAAGCAATATTTCTTCTGAGTCCCATCAACATGACTGGAGGAAATTAATTTACCAAAAAAATTCAGAAAAATATTATACATATGGTCATTATGAATTGGAATAGATTTTATAACACCTAAGAATAACACCTAAGCATAACTGAAGAATAAAAGGAGCTCTGATAGCATAGTGGTTATGAATTGGGCTGCAAACCACAAGGTCAGCAGTTCGAAACTACCAGCTGTTCTGGTAAAGATGAGGCTTTCTGCTCCTGTAAAGATGTACAGCCTCAGAAACCCTGTACAGGGTTGCTATGAGTCAGAACCAACTCCACAGCGCATAACAACAACAATAACAACAGCTAAGAAATAATTAATTTTTAACTTTTTACTGTGAATTGAGTAAAGGTTAACAGACAAGATCATCAGCTTTATATTCAACAAATTATATGCTTTGTTTAATCTCAATGATTACAATCCCCTCCCTGCAACAATTATCCTACTTCCTCCCTCCCTGTGGCTTCCCTTTTGCATCTTACTTTTCACAAATGAACCGAGCAAAACCATTTGATGTACACATAACAAACAAACAAACAATATATATATATTTGAATGCGTTAAGGGCATTTTTAGGTAGCCAGCCTCCTGCACACAGGCACAAAGTCTTACTCAGTCCATGGGCCTAGATCCCAAAGCTTCTCTACCTTTCCAAGCCATCGCGTCTGCCACGGTCTCACCTATTGTTGCTTTTCTATGTAGGATCTCACGTTCCACTCATGCTCTTCCTCCTTGATGGTCTGTTCCTCTGATGAAAGATGAACTACTCCCTCTTTTAGGTACTCATTTTCTACATTTACAGTTGTGACAATCAAAATTAATCCTGCTTGAAAGGGGAAAAACAACCCCGGTGCCGCTCATCAATCACACCTCACTCCAAATGGCCCATCTAGAGACCTTTATTCAGGGTGAGGACGATAACCTCTGCTGAAGAGAGAAGGCAGGAGGTGGAAGGGAGGAGAGAAAGAAGGAAGAGAGAGTCAACCAGAAGGGAGGGGATTTATACAGGTTCAACAGGAAGGGAGGGGTCATTGCTGGGGTGATTTAGCTCTGGCCTATCAAAAGCCATGTTGTCCTTTAAACTAAGCCTTGTAGCTCAGGGCAGGGAGACAGACAAAATGGAGTTGGAGGGAGGGGAGAGGGAAGAACCGGAAGGTATTGTAACATTGTAACACTGCTAACAATTAATCACAATTGAATCATAAAATCTTATCAGCATATGACATTATTTTTAAGAAAATGATCAAGCTAGAACTTTGGCCATGTTGTGATAATCATCAATATTATTATTAACTGCATATGTCATGTAACAAGAAAACATTTACAGGTATTATGCTATTTATCTGAGCTTCATTAGATGACTTTCCTCATTGATTGTATTGTGAAATACTGTAAAATATTATGTTCTTTGTAAACAAGTTAAAACCATAGTCATTGATTGTTGCTGTTGTTAAGTGCCGCTGAGTCAGTTCTGACTCATAGGACCCATTATAAGATTTCCAAGGAGTGGCTGCTGAGTTTGAACCACCAACTTTGTGGTTCAAACTGAACTTTGTAGTCCTGTGCTTATCTTACAGTGCCACACCAGGACTCCATTAATAGTGGCATCATTATTCTATTCAGTGAATAAGTAGTGAATAAGTAGCAGACATTTTTCAATATAAGATACAGACTAGAGTATAATCCTATCATTTTTTTTTTTTCTAGCCTTCTGTTGGGAAAGCTTTCATACCTATAATTACAAAAATTTCAGATACAGGAATAAAAATAACACTTCATAAAGATGATATTACTGCACATGCAAGAATTAATGAAATTCAAACAAAATTACTACAGTAAAAAATTTTAAATTAACCAAAATTCATGGTGTAAATGACCTATATCTAAAAATGATAGCAACAATATTAGAAAGATATCTATTCATAACTAGAACAAAATTTCAAGAATTAAATATAAATCCAATTGGTAATACAGAATTCTTTTTAAAAATACTTGAGATTGCATCAGATAAGTACAAAGCATAAATAATTAAAAAAATATATTCTGTGTAGTTTAGGAGTAGCTGATAATTAAGTCCTCACAGAATATTTTATAGAACTTGACAAATTGCTCATAAAATTAAATTAGAAAAATTGAATTAATGTGATCAATGATTAACATATTTTAGTTAACATACCAGCTTTTAAAATACATAAAAATTATAATCATCAAAAAATTTGGACTAATATTTTAAAAAATCAGTAGAAGATGACAAGTGGAAAGATAATAAAACTTTATGGCATGAATTATGTTATGTTGTTAGGTGCCATCAAGGTAGTTATAACTCATAGTGACTCTATATACAACAGAGTAGAACACGGACCGGTCCCGTGTCATCTTCACAATTATTGTCATGTTTCAGTCCATTGCTGCTGACCTTGTGTCAGTGCATATCATTGAGTGTCTTTTCTTTTCCACTGACCTTCCACTTTAGCAAAACTGATGTCCTTCCCTAAGAACTGGTCTTTTATGACATGTCCAAAGTACAACAGACATAGTCTCTCCACTGTCACTTCCAAGTAGCAACTTTGCCATGCTTTTTCCAAAACAGATTTGTTCCTCTGGCTTTTGTTGTTTTTGTTAAATGTCATCAAGTTGATTTTGACCAATACAGATCCTGTACAAGGTGTCCGAGGAGCAGCTGGTGGGTTTGAACTGCTGACCTTGTCAATATTAGCTACAAGAGTATGCAAAAGATGTTTTTGTTGTTAGGTGCCATTGAGTTGGTGCTGACTCACAGTGACCTTTTGCACAGCAGAACAAAACACTGCCCAATCCTGGGTCAACCTCTCTACTGTTGCCACGTTTGAGTCCATCGATGCTGTCACTTGGACAATCCATCTTGCTGGGAGTCTTCCTCTTTTTCTCTGATCCTCCACCTTACCAAACATGATATCCTTCTCCAGCAACTGGTCCCTCTGGACAATATGTCTGATGTATGAGAGACCAAGTTTCACCATCTTGGCATCCAAGGAGCACTCTGGCTGCACTTCTTCCAAAACAGATCTATTGGATTTTTGGCAGCCTATGGCACTTTCAATATTCTCCTCCAACAGCATAACTCAAAAACATCAATTCTTCTATAATCTTCCTTGTTCACTATCCAGCTTTCGCATGCATATAAGGTAACTGAAAATACCATGGCTTGGGTCAGGTACTCCTTAGTCCTCAAGTTGACATCTTTGCTCTTCAACACTTTTGAAAAGTCTTGTGCAGCAGATTTGCCTAATGCAATACGTCGTTTGATTTCTTGACTGCTGCTTCCACAAGTGTTGATGGTTAATCCAAGAAGAATGAAGTCCTTGACAACTTCAATCTTTTCTAATTGATAAGAATGTTGTTTATTGGTCCAGTGGTGAGGATTTTTGTTTTCTTTACATTGAGATGTAATCCATACCAAAGGCTGTGCTCTTTGATCTTCATCAGTAAATGTTTTAAGTCCTCTTCACTTTCAGCCAGCAAGGTTGTATCATCTGCATATTGCGGGCTGGCAATGACTCTTCCTCCAATCCTGATGCCACGTTTTTCTTCATATAACTCAGATTATTTGTTCAGCATACAGGTTGAATAAGTATGGTGAAAGAATACAACCTTGTCAGACAACTTTCTTAATGTTAAATCATTCAGTGTTCCTATGTTCTGTTTGAACAACTGCCTCTTGGTCCAGGTACAGAGTCCTCATGAGCAAAATTAAGTGTTCCAGAATACTCATACTTCACAATGTGGCCCATAGCTTGTCATGATCCACACAATTGAAAGCCTTTGAGTAGTCAATAAAGCTCAGGTAAACATTTTTCTGATATTCTCTGCTTTCAGCCAAGATCCATCAGACATCAGCAATGATATCCCTTGTTCCATGGCCTCTTCTGAATCCAGCTTGAACCTCTGAAAGTTCTCTGTCAATGTATGCTTGGAGCCATTTCTGTATAAGCTTTAGTAAAATTTTACTCACATGGGATATCAGAGATTGCCTGATGATTTCTGCATTCTGTTGGGTTACCTCTCTTTGGAATGGGCACAAATACAGATCTCTTCCAGTCAGTCAGCCAGAGAGTTGTCTTACAAATTTCTTGGCAAAGATGAGTGAGTGCCTCCTGTGCCGCCTCACATTCTTGAAATATTTCAATTTTTATTCCATCAATTCTCGGTGCCTTGTTCTTTGCCAATTCCTTCAAAGCACCTTGGATTTCCTCCTTCAGTATCATTGGCTCTTGATCATACGTTACCTCTTGAAATGGTCGAACACTAACCATTTCCTTTAGGTACAGTGACTATGTGAATTCCTTCCATTTTCTTTTGATGCTTCATGCATCATTCAGTACTTTGCCCAGAGAATCCTTCAATAATAAATGTCAAGGCTTGGATTTTTTCTTCAGTTCCCCCAGCTTGAGAAATGCTGAGCATATTCTTCCTTTTTGGTTTTCTGATTCCAGATATTTGCACATTTTGTTGTAATATTTGGCTTTATCCTCTCAAGCTGATCTTTGAACTTTTCTGTTCAGCTCTTAGACCTCCTCATTTCCTCCATTTACTTTAGCATCTCTACACTGGAGAGCAAGTTTCAGCATCTCTTTTGACATGCATTTTGACCCTTTCCTTCTTTCTTGTCTTCTTAATGACTTTTTGCTTTCTTCCTGTATGATGTTCTTGATGTCATCCCACAACTCTTCTGGTCGTCGGTCTTTAGTATTTAATGTATCAAATCTATTCTTCAGATGAGATATATTCTCTAAATTCAGGTGGGATATATTCAAGGTCATATTTTGGCTCTCGTGGACCTGTTTTCATTTTCTTCAGTTTCAGTTTGAATTTGAATTTGAGCAATTGAACGTGTCTTCCACAATCTGTCCCTGGCCTTATTTTGACTGATGATATGGAGCTTTTCCATTGTCTCTTTCCACAGATGTAGTCAATTTGATTTCTATGTATCCCATCTGGCGAGATCCATGTGTATAGTTGTTTCTTATGCTGTCTAAAGAGGGTATTTGAAATGAAGAAATCATTGATTTTTTCAGACTTTTATAATGTATTCTCCAGCATCATTTCTATCACCAAGACCATATTTGCCAAGTACTGATCCTTCCTTTCTTCCCAACCTTTGCATTCCAATCACCACTAATGATCAATATATCTTGTTTGCATATTTGATCAATTTCAGATTGAAGAAGTTGGTAGAATTCTTTTATTTCATCCTCACTGGGTTTAGTGGTTGGTGTGTAAATTTGAATAATAGTAGTATTAACTAGTCTTCCCTATAGGCGCATGGATATTATCCAATCACAAAAAGCGTTGTATCTCATGACTGATCTTGATATGTTCCTTTTGACAATGAATGCAACACCACTCCTCTTCAATTTGTCGTTTCTGGCTTAGTAAATCATGTGGTTGTCAGATTCAAAATGGCCAATACCAGTCCAGTTCAGCTCACTAAGGCCTAAAATATTGATGTGTGTCTGTTCCATTTCATTTTTGACAATTTCCAATTTTCCTAGATTCACAGTTCATTCATTCCATGTACTGAATATTAATGGATATTTACAGCTGTTTCTTTTCATTTTGAGTTGTGCCTCATCAGCAAATGAAGGTTCCACGGGCTTTTCTCGCATGGTCTTTACTCCATTCACATCATAACGGTCAACTCTACTTTGAGGAGGCAACTTTTCCCCAGTCGCATTTTGAGTGCTCTCTAACCTGAAGGGCTCATTTTTCTGGCACTATATCTGATAGTGTTTCTCTGCTATTCATGAGGTTTTCAGTGATTAAATATTTGAAAGTAGCTCATCACTCCTTCTTCCTAGTCTGTCTTTGTCTGGAAGCTCATCTGAAACCTGTCCACCATGGGTGACCCTGCTGGTATTTAAAATACCGGTGACATAGCTTCCAGAATCACAGCAACCCACAAGCCACCACAATATGACAAACTGACAGACTAGTGGTGGAAGACCAATATCTTACTCATTGTAAATGCCTTTTTTTTTCAACAACCTAAACTGTATATGAATATAAGGACCCCACCAGATGGAATAAATACGAATCAGGTTGACTATATCTGTAGGAAGAAATGGTGAAGAAATTCAGCATCATCAGATAAAACTGGGTCAGGAACAGACTGTAGAAGACACCATTAATTCTACATATGCAAGTTCATGCTGCAGCTGAAGAAAATTAAAATAAGTCTACAAGACCCAAATATGACCTTGAATATATCATGTTTTTAATAGCCTCATCTGCATGTGAATGTTGGACAGTGAATAAGGAAGACTGTAGAAGAATTGATGAATTTCAGTTATTATGTTGACAAAGAATAATGAAATTTCCATGGACTGTCAGATAAACAAACAAATCTTACATGGAAGTAAGTATAACCAAAATGCTCCTTAGAAGTATAGATGGAGGGATTAATCTTTCATACTTGAGTATGTTGTATGGAAATTTCAGTTCCCAGAGAAGGACATCATGCTTGGTAAAGTGGAACAAAAAAGAGGAAGAGCCCCAATGAAATGTATTGAAGCAGTGCCAACAACAATAATAATTTAACAATTGTGAGTATGTTACGGGACTGGGCAGTTTTTAGTTATCTTGTACACAGGGTCGCTATGAGTGGGAACCAACTTGATGACATCTAACAACAATAGCAATTTTTTGGTTGAAAATTAGCCACAGGGTGAGTTCATTTCCAGATTTGAGAAGTGACTAAGGGCTAGATTTGAGAAGTGACTAAGGGCTATAGTCCTGGGGTCCACCAGTCCCTCTCTGACCAATAAGACTAATCATTTTTATGATTTTGAGTTTTGTTCCAAAAATGATATGAATTCTTCTCTAACTTAAGATCCATGATAACTATACACTTACTTTTTTCATCCACATGAAGACTAGATGGAAAGAACCATAATTATACATACTATGGAATAAATGAGAAAGGCCAAATTATTTTCTCCTTTCCCTTCAACAATGTTGTATTCACTGATTCTGTTTCCTTATATGTGAGAAATACTTATTACAGTTATAAACACTAATAGTGATGTCCTCTGAATCTTACATTTGGGTTAGCAGCAGTCTTAAACAAAGCAGAGAACACTAGAAGACTGTTTCCAAAATATATATATATATGTACATACTTATTCTGCTACACTCTTAGAAATCATCCTAAAATATCATAGATCTCTCTTCTATAATGTTAATTACATACCAGAGTTTTTTTTCTTTTTCTTTCTTCTTTTCCTTTTATGGATATTTTGATATTTTTTTCAGTAAAGAACTATCTTGCTTGTCTGAAATTGATGATTTAAAATAATTTTTCTCAAGGAAAGATAAATATAGGAATTTTTATTTTGAATAAGCAATATTTTCATTTTATGTGTTTTCACAAATTTCCTTGAAAAACTTAGGTTTGACTCAATTTGAAGGCAGAAATGGGGTAGGGCTATATTGAAACGGTGTGATACAAAAAATGGAAAGAATTCTATTTTTTTTCTCTTAGACAAATGGTTTAGGTTTAGCCATGCTTGTTTTTGATGGACCTAAACAGGAAAGTGAAGTGTTTTAATCTTGATTTTCAAAACATACATAATTATGGAAATTTAAGTCAACAGCTGTTCAGCTGTCAATTTACCAGTTATATTCAAGTCTGAGAATAGAAGACAATCTGTTTAAATGAAGTCTTGTTTGAATGAAGGCCATGGGTCTCAGCATTTATGTATAGGGGGGGAAAGATGCTACAAAATTATAGGATCCTTTCCCAGAATGACCCTTATTTGTTTGAAAGTTTACAAAATCAATATGCAACATGAAACTCAGAAACTGAAGTGTTTCTTCTGTCATGTCACAAGAATATTGAGGAAACTGAATGCTATCAAACTATGAACTACTGAAGGTCAAAATGTTGGTCTGACAGAATACATAGTATATATATGGCATTCTAGGAAAAATGCATGTTGATAGAGTGAAGAAAAGGAACAGAGATATCAAGACCTAACGAAATTGAGGTCTAATTTGTTAAGATTCACCTAATGATTGTCTATATATGAAATAAAAAATGTTTTTGTTGTTGTTAACTGCCGTTGAGTTGGTTCTGACTCATAGTGACCCTCTCTATAGGGTTTCCTAGGAGCAACTGGTGAGCTCAAACCACCAACCTTGCAGTTTAAACCCATTTTGCAGTCCAGTGCCTTAACCCACTATGCTATATATGAAGTAAAAAACATATTGCTGAAAAATTATAGCACAGCCATCTTGAACTTTTTTGAGTTGCTATGGATACAGCAGCTTGTGGGCACAGTATACATCTGGTGTCTGGCAACAAAAAATGTAGTTTTCCCTTATTCCTATGTCCTCCTGGTAGATAGTGGCATGGCCAGTCCTTTCATTCACCAATCCATTGGTGAGTAGCCCCTGTCTTGTTCAGTCTCTGCTCTGGCTGGAGTCAGGTACCTGGAGTAATGACCCTGCTTTTGGAGGCGTGTAAACTTGCCTTGAACTATGTTACTCAGTGAATTAACTGCATTCATATTTCAGGTCTATACCACATCCATCAGGAGATAGGTGGTGAGCGCCTGAGAGTAAATCAATATATAATCATCAAGACAATTTCAGCTTATGCAACGAAACAAGACAGAGTGCCACAAACAAGTGATCAAAATACAACCTGAAATTATACCACCAGAAATTGTATCAGAACTTCCTTATAAGGAATTTAAAGAAATCTAATTAAGCAACTTCAATGGATTCAGAGAAAGATCAAGAAAACTAAAGATGAAATCAAGGAAAACATAGACAAAACTATTGAAAAAATCAGGAAACAAATTTTAAAAATATTGAGAAAATGGCAACAAAATCAGCAAGTAGAAAGTCAGAAGATTAATACTAAGAATTTACAAATTTTAAAAACAACAATGGAAAGGGCAAAGAAACAATTGAATCAAAAGAAAGCCAAATTACTTAACCTGAGCAAAAATCTCTCAATAATCATGCTGGTGCGGTGCTGTGGGTTAATGTGCTGAACTACAAAGATGGTTTGAACCACAATGTCGGTGGTTCAAGCTTACCAACCACTCTACAGGAACTCAATACAGGATTGCTACAGGTCAGAACCTACTCAACAGCACACAACAACAACAATAAGAACAACCAGAAAAAAAGAACAAAAGCGTATGAAGACTAGCCTAAGATTTATGTGGGACACTATCAAGAGGAATAACTTATAGTGGTAGGAATTCCAGAACAGGGAGACACCAAAACCCCATAGAGAACATTGTCCAAGATTTGTTGGAAGAAAACTTCCCTAACATCATGAAAGAAGAGAAGATAGCATTTCAAGAAATTGATCCATCTCTAAACAGGTTATACCCCAAAGGAAAACACCAGACATGCTATAATCAAACTTTCCAAAACCAAAGAAAACGAAGGAATCCTGAAAGCACCTCAGGAAACATGAAAAGTCACCTTCAAAGGAGAGCTAATAAGACTAGTTTCTTATTCCTCAGCAGAAATCATACAGGTAAGAAGACAATGGAATCACATGTACAAAATTCCAAAAGAAAAAAAATTGCCACCAAAGAATCATATACCCAGAAAAACTATCAAATATGATGGTGAGATTAGGTCATTTTCAGGCAAACAGAAATTAAAAGAATTTGTGAAAAACAGACTACCCTTGAGAAACAATCCTTAAAGGAGTTATTTGGACAGAGAGCCAACAGCAAAAGACAACTTGAGACTAACATACATGAGAATATCAGCTAGACTCAACTCAGATATACAAGTGCGCAAACTAAAACAGACCTTTAAGACAGAGAAGAGAGAACTAGATAGTCATTTTCAACCACAATATCAGTAAAATCATAAAGTAATAAGAGGGAATCATCCAGTTATAGAACTCCTAAATAAAGACGAAATAAAATAGATTTCAAGAAAACAAAAACAACTGGATCCTTAAAAACTAGACTAAACCTTACTCCTAGCCCTAGCCCAACACTCAACCTTAATAAACAGAGTCCAGACCTAGCCATATTCCCAACCCTTACTCTCATTCCTTACTCCTACCCATCTCTCCTCAAAAAAAAAAAGAAAGAAAGAAAGTACTAGGTATCAGGTGCTCTGGTAGTATAGTGGTTACAAGTTGGGCTGCTAACCTCAAGGTCAGCAGTTCAAAACTACCAGCCGTTCCGCGGGAGATAGATGATGCTTTCTGCTGCTGTAAAGATTTACAGTCTCAGAAACCCTATACAGTGTCACTATGAGTCAGAACGGACTCCACGGGCACACCATCACCAGTGCCAGGTGTACCTTACTTCTCAAAATATGCCTTTGCTCTTTAACCTTTAAAGAAGTCTTTTGCAGTAGATTTGCCTCAAGGAATATGTCGTTTAATTTCTTGATTGCTGCTTTCATGAGAGTAAATCGTGGATGAAAGCGTGATGAAGTTTTTGACAACTTCAACCTTTTCTACGCTTATCATGATATTGTTTATTGGTCCAGTTGTGGGGATTTTCGTTTTATTTACATTGAGGTGCAATCCATATTGAAGACTGTAGTCTTTGATCTTCATCTTCTTTTGATACTCCCTGTATTATTCAATATTTTGACCATGTTGTTGTTGTTAAGTGCCATTGAGTCAATTCCAACTCATAGCAACCCTTTATAGGGTTTCCGAGAGGAGTGACTGGTGAATTTGACGCACCAGCCTTGCTGATCAAACTCACCTTGTGGTAAATTGCTTATAGACTCCAATATTGCAACTTGAGCCTTAATTTTTTTCTTCATTTGTTTTGTCTTGAGAGAGGCTTAGTGTATTCTAATCTTTTGGGTCTTTCCTTTTGATTTTCTTACCCCATACCTTCACACATTGTATTATAATATTTGACTTTGTCTTCTTGAGCAGCCCTTTGAAACTTTCTGCTGAAGTCTTTTATTTTATCATTTATTTTACTAAGAAGAAGATAAAATATAATAAAGACAACATGAGTTTAATCCTTTTTACTTACCCTCTTTTCTGTTAAAGGTAAATTAGAACACCAGTTACAGGATCTCTAGAACTAAATGTGTTTTACTTTGAATTTTAGCTATGCGATCTTATTTGAAGGTAAAGGTAATTACTATTGTGACAAGTATATTTAATATTCTCAGTGGTAATCTAAAATGATATATTGTGTCAGATTATTATTATCTATAAATGACAGTCCGTAAAATTTTAAACTGATGCTGGAAACTCCCGGTTATGCTCTAGTTATAAGGGCAAACATTCATGAAATGTATTCCTATTGCTCTGATTCAATTCTTTGCTTACTATTTTTTCTTCAATGTTCTGAGGTTAAATACTTCAGAAAAATCCTCAGAAAGTCACTGGCTTTCAGTAAACTATGCAATGAGTATTTGAAGCAATCTTATCTGTAGACTCAGTTTCCTATGAATGAAATAACAAATGCCAGGGTCAGTTAAAAAGTATTGCTACTAGGGTTCCTGTTCATACATGTAGAGGTTTATTCCAATGAAAATATGTTTAAAAATGGCTGTGATCAGTGGGTGGATGCAAACAAGTTCTCTCAGCAACACGGTTTATCTTAGTCTCCTTAAGATGCCTTCAAAACGTAAAAGATTCAAACCTATGACTTTTGATAATCTGCTTGTACAGTTAAATTCAAGGCAGAACAGTTAACTCAGAAAGTTTAATTAAAATCCAAAGGGGTAATTTTTGATAGATTTTCTCAAAAACCACAGAATGGTCACAGGGACTTACTATAAAAAACATTGAAGACTGCATTGATGAGAAAAAGGCCAGAAAAGTTGAAACAAATACTTGTTTTTCCTCACAACAATGATATACCAGTTCATGCTGCAAGGATAGCACGGGCAGTCCTATGAAAATTTCATTGGAAAACCTTATCTCATCCACCCTACATCTTGCTTCTTTAGACCTCTTTTTATTTCCCAAATCCTAAAGACATTTTAAGGAACATGATTTGAGTCCCTCAAGGATGTCCAAACTGCAATTTTAATGTGGCGTAAATCAACGAGCACAGAATTCTTTGGGGAATTATTTTTATTGGTTTTCTATCAAGCTGATTCCAATTCATTGTCACCCAATGCACAACAGAAGGAAAAAGTGCCCACTTCTGTGTCACCCTTACAACTTTTGTTATGTTTGAGCCAATTGTTGCTGTCACTGAATTGATGCTCAGTGAGTTTCTTCCTCTTTTTTACTGACCATTCACTTTACCCAGTATGATGTTCTTCTTCAGGTAATAGTTTCTCCTGAAAATATGTCCACAGTTTGAGAGATGTAGTCTTGCCAACCTCACATCTAAGGAGTACTCTGGTTGTACTTATTCCAAGACAGATATGTTTTTGTGTGTGTGTGTGTTTTCTGGCTTGGGTAAGGTGCATCCAAGTCCTTTTATTGATAGACATATTGCTCTTAAGAGATCTTTTACAAGATATTTGCAATGCTATATGTTATTTGATTTCCTAACTGCTGCTTCTATGAGCATTGATTGTGGATCCAAGCAATATTATCCATAGTTTGTTATGATTCACATAGTCAAATAACTTTGTATAGTAAGGGTATAAGTAAACTTCTTTCTAGTATTCTCTGCTTTTAGTCAAGATACATCTGACATCAAAAGTGATATCTCTAGTTCCACATCCTCTTTTGAATACAGCTGGAATTTCTGGTAGATCCCCGTCAATGTACTCCTGTAAAGTGTTTTTGAATTGTCTTCAGGAAAATGTTAAATTCATGTGATATTAGTTATATTTTCCAATGATTTTTACATTCCATTGGGTCTCCTTTCTTTGGGATGAGCACAAATATGGACCTTTTCCAATCTGTTGACAGATAACCATCTTCCAAATTTTGGGGCAGATGAGTAAGTGCCTCCAGAGCTGCATCAGTTTGTTGAAACATTTCAATTGGTATGACATCAATTCCTGAAGACTTGGGTTTTTTTTGTCAGTGTCTGCAGTGCAACGTGGACTTCTTCCTATAGTATTATTTCTTCTTGATAATATCTCACTTCTTGAAATGTCTGAGAATCAGCCAATTCTTTTTGTTTCAGTGACTCTGCAGATTCCTTCCATTTTCCTTTGATACTTTCCTGTATCTTTCAGTATTTTGCCCATTGAATCCCTCAACACTGCAACTCGAGGATTGACTTTGTTTGTTTGTTTGTTTGTTATTTCAGCTTGAGACATGCTTAACTTCTTCTTGCCTTTTGCTTTGCACATTACATTATAATACTATGTCTTCTCCAACTACTATTTGAAATTTTGTGTTCAAGTCTTTTAGATCCTCATCTCTACCAGTTTTTAGCTTCTCTACACTCAAAAGCATTTTTCAGAGTCTCTTCTGAATCCATTTTTGTCTTTTCTTTCTTTCTTGTCTTTTTAATGACCTTTGGCTTTCTTGATATATGATGTTCTTGATGTCTTCCCATAACTCTTCTGGTCATTATTGTTTACTGTATCAAATTTTTTTCTTAAGGTGGACTCTAATTTCAGTTGGGATATATTCAAGATCATATTTTGGGTCTTATGGACGTGTTTTAATTTTCTTCTGTTTCAGTCTAAACTTGTGTATGAGGAATTTTATGATGTGTTCCCAGTCAGTCCCTGATCCAGTTTTAGCTGGTGATACTGAATTTCTCATTGTTTCTTCCAACAGATGTAGTCAATTTTATTTTTGTGTATTCCATTTGGCAAGGTCCACATGTAGAGTCATCGTTTATGTTGCTGAAAAAAGGTTTTTGCAATGATTCAGTCATTGTTGTTGCAAAATTCTATCATGTGAAATCCATTGTCATTTCTGTCACCAATGTCATATTTTCCATCTCGTGATCCTTCCTCTTTGTTTCCAACTTTTGCATTCTGATCACCAGTTATTATCAATGTGTTTTGATTCAGATTTGATCAATTTCAAATGAAAGGAGTTGGTAGAATTCCTCAATTTCATCATCACTAGATTTAGTGGTTTGTTTATCAATGTGAATATTAGTGGTATTAACTGGTGTTCCTTGTAGGTATATGGATGTTATCCTATCACCAACAACATTGTACTTCAAGACAGATCTTGAATGTTGTTTTCAACAATGAATGTAAAGGTATTCCTCTTGGAATTTGTCACTTCTGATATAGTAAACCACATGGTTGTTTGATTCAAATGGCCAATACTGGTCTGTTTCAGCTCACTAATTCTTATGATATTGATCTTTATGCATTTTTAATGAATCCCTATTTTCCTATATTCATACTTTATACACTTCACCTTCTGACCATTAATGCATGTTTTCAATTGCTTCTCTTTTTAAGTTGTGTCCCATCAGCAAAATGAAGGTATCAAAAGGTTTACTTCATTCACATCAGTAGGGTCAACTCTACATTGAGGAGGTAACACTTCCCCAGTTGTATTTTGAGTGCTTTCTAACCTGAGAGTCTCAAATTCTGACAGTATTCTGCTGCTGTTCATAATGTTTTCATGGCTAACCATTCAGAAGTGGTCCACCTCTCCTTCTTCCTAGTCTGTCTTAGTCTAAAAGTTCCACTGAAATCTGTCCACCATGGGTGTCACTGCTGGTATTGAAAATACCAGTGGCATAACATCCAACATAACAGCAATGCACAGACCACCTCAGTAGGACAAACTGATAGAGGAGTGGTGGTGGGAAGGATTAGAGAATTAGAAATTGTTTATAGACCTAGATGGAGGATAATTTGAGAAACCACAGCTTTGTGTTTTGATATTTTTATTAAGTAAAGTGTTGCAAACTATTGTAGCAATACTTTTGGACTTCATACATAATCAATATTACAGAGGTTTTGTGAAGATTAATGAATACAATGAACTGAGTCTTCAAAATTTTACTTGTAAGGTAGTACACTGACAGTATTTAGGTGTTAACACTCTTGTAAATTGAAGATAAATGAAATTTCATAGATTTCTACTTCACAGAAGTTCTGTTGCCATTTGCTGTTTGTGATGGAATCACAAGAATAGAGTACAATCAAATAAGCCATTAATTCATGAAAGAAAGAAGACATGGGATGCTGGAAACAGTAGTTCTAATAGAGCAGAGAGGAAGCGGCAATCCCAAGATTGTGGTTAAGGGAAGTTCTCACTTTAGGATGACGTTTGCCTATTAAGCCTAGAAAAACACAATAACAACAATAAATCCAGATGGAACAAGGAGACAGAAGTCTGAAAATGTATATCTACATAGAAAAAAAGTGAATATGAAGATTTCCAGATACGTTTTATCATTTGTGACTAGTTTGACAATTGCAGAGGAGAATTAGGTAAAAGATTAGTAATAAGGACACTGAAGACTAAGAAAATGAATAATGGAAACAATAATAAAGTTTAGGGAAAATAAAAAGATTACTAGTAAGAGAGTATGCATTGCATGGCTTAACAGTAAAGACAATGTATGCTCTCATAACCTGATAAATTAATGTTAAATATTAATTAAGCCCAAGGTAATATATTGGGAGAAAAGGGAGAAGGAAAGTATATGTGATTGAAGTAAGCATGTATGTGTGAATGCTAAATCTTTATTCCCCTTGGTAGGAAATCAGGAGATCATATTTAAAATTAAAAATTTAAAATGTGTTACTCATAAACATGTTATTTGATAGTATGATAGTAAATAGTTGAAGAAAGGACTGAAAAACTTGGGAATGTTGGATCTGAGAATTATAATGGGTAAGACTGGAAAATGTATTTTTAGATATAGCGCCATGAATCAAATAAAATTTAAATTAAAGAGCTCAATAGGTACATAGCAGCATCTGACTTTTCTCAAGTAGTAAATGTAATCATTTTACTGAAGTGATTCTTTTCAACTGCTGAAAGTATTTATTTATTTTTTTAATTAAATGTTTTTATTTTGGATTGAGTGAAAGTTTACAGGGCACATCATCAGCTTCACATTCAACCATTCATATAGCTTGTTTCATTACATTGATTATTATCCCCTCCATATATCATCAGTTAACAGTGTTTCTCTCTATCCTCTTTAGCTTTTTTTTTTTTTTTTTTTTTTTGGGGGGGGGGGGACTTGCCTTTTTGGAATTTACAGTCTTGGCTTTTAGGGAAGGTTTTTACATTTGTGTGTGGATATCCAGGGCTCATGTATGAGATTACTAACAAGCATTACTGAATAATCAGATGAGGGACAGTTTGCTATGTTTACTAGGTAGCTAAAGTCTGATCCTCAGAGCCTATGGTTTTAATAACCCTCTTAAGTGTCAAGTACTGAAGCCTCAAAATACCACTTTAAATATTACACAGACAATAACTTGATTGTAGGTTAATTGCTTGATTTTGATCATTAGAGTAAGTCTAGTGTTTGCTTTTGAAAGCTTTAGTAGTTTCAGTGGTGAAATTTTCTCTTTGCATGCAGTATGTTATTGTTGTTGTTAAGAGCCATCAAGATGGTTCCAACCCATGGCGACTCTGTGTAGGGTTCCCAAGGAGCAGCTGTTGAGCTTGAACCACTGACCTTGCAGTTCAAATGGCTTCGCAGTCTGGTGCATTAACCCACAGTGCCATACCAGGACTCCTGGCCAATGCAAGTTTACCAATTACCACTCATCTGTTAGAGGAGGCTTGGATGTTGTTATGACTCTAAACAAGTTTAGCAGAATTCTCTAAGACTTAGAAAGATTAGGGGAAAAGGTCTGGCAATATATATTCAAAACGCCAGCCAACTAAATCCTATGAATCACAGAAGTCTTATTAAGTTGTGCATGGAGTTGTTATAAATTGGGGACAGACTCAGCAGCAGCTGACAACAATGCCGTCTGCTTCCAGAGAAACTGCTAACATCCATTATTTTTAAAAATCTTAGAAGCATTTCCTTCTTTGAGCTAAGAGTCGCTTGCTTTTTCTACAGTTTGTTTCTATATCAGTTATCTTTTGTTACGTAACAGACCAATCCCAGACTCTGCTGTTTAAAGTAACAACAAAGGCATTTGTTCATGATTCTTTGGGTCAGCATTTCAGGGCAAACTCAGCTAGGCAATGCTGCTGCTGGTTTGCCTGGTGTCAATCATGTGGCTGATGTTGTCTGGCAGCTCATCTGAGGCCAGATGAGCCAAGATGGCCCATCACAGTCCTGATGTTTGGTACTGATTGTCTGCTGGGACCCTCAGACAGGATGATTTCTCATCTTCAAGATCGCTAGACTAGCATTCTTAATATGTTAGTTTCAGCCGAGGTGGTGAAGACTTTTCAAGTTTAGGCTCAAAACTGCAAAGCCATCATGTTTTTCACATTCTATTGGTCAAAATTAAGACACAAAGCTATCCCATCTGCAAGGATATAAAAAATTAGTGCTACCTCCTGAGGCAGGAGCTAAAACATGCTGCGTTTGTTTTTAATCCACCACATACCCCAGAATTTACTCTACTGATAATAAATTTATAATTTCATGAATTGAAAACGATATCATCATCATGATTTATATTTAGAAACTTGGTACTAGTTTACATTCAAATCTTCATATCTTATGATTCCCTCTCCACTCACACATGCTAGCCTCCCAGCTTGGGGCTATGGTAAATCAGTCTGTAACTACTTACTATCCAGTCCATTCCTACTCCTTAAACATTGTCTGTCAGAGTAGAACTGTAATTCACAAGTGTTTTAAAACACAGATGGTTTGCAAGTATATTGCTAGACATTTTCTGCTAAGATGCCTTTGGGTGGTACTCTAACTTCCAGTCATTCAGTTAGTAGTCCAGCAAACTTACTATTTGCTTCACCAGGAACACCTGGGGAATAAAACACTGGCCTGCAAGGGTTGTTTGAATCACAACATCTGTGCTTCAAACTCACCAACTGCACCTTGGAAACCCTATACAGGGTTACTATGAGTCGGAACCAACTCAATGGAACTTAACAACATTTGTATACATATTTTCATCACAATATTGCAGTGATGAAACTTCGATTGCCTTCACTCTTTTACCTTACACAATGCTAAACTAAGCTTGGGTTCCAAAAAAAAAAAAAAACAGGGAGGCAGGAATTTTTAATACATTTTGCCTAATATTATCAAATTAAATTAAAGTATGGAAAATCACAGCAGCAAAACAATTACACTGAGTTTGAAACTTTCTAAATAAGATATTTCCAAATATGTATATGATAAAAACAAGGATTTAAAATATCAAGCAAGGAAAACAAAGAAAATAAAATGTCAAATGTTAGCTAATTATAGAACAGAAAGATCAGTTTGATGTTTGCAGCTGTTAAACAGGAAAAATTCAACTAGATTTTTTGGCTTTTAATTATTATAAAATCATGATTTTAATAGGTTTTATTTGTTTTAGTGGGAACTGGAAGACAGCTGCTACTGACATACAAAATAAAAACAAGAAACCCTATATTGTGCAAGCACTGTTAGGAGAAAAGATATAAACTGTTGCATTTGATTTTACTTCTCTGTAAAATATGTATCAATATTCTCATTACATTTTCTGGCCATAGTGGGAAAGCATGGTAGGAAAGTATAGCATGGTGACAAACAGATGACTTATAGAATAGGTCCAGAGAATAAAATGAAAAGATAATATAGAATGAGAAATCAGCTAAAAGTTTTACTGGATATTGTGAAAGCAGGAATTGGAAGCAAAAAGAACCCTTATTAGAAACTAAAATATTGAATTATTTCAAAAAAGTAAGGCTATGACTAGGACCAATGGAATGAAACCAGAAAAATGAAAATGTTGTCTATTAGAGAAATGCTGCAAATGTCAGGGATATAATGAAATTGTCTCCCAGGAGACCTGCTTCATCTAACATAGAACTTTTCAATCTTGAAAGTCAAAATCTCATCTGACCCTATAGCATCCCAGCCTCCCCAACCTATGCATCACTGTGGCAGAATGAATTATGTTTTCAAGCCATAAAGACACTTATATTTAACGAGTTATTTTACCTGTCAGAAATGAATTCTTTAAAAAACCCAAATTCTTTAAAAAAACTCAAATGCTCATAGCCCTCACCAGTAGATTTTAAGACCTGTTCTGCTAAAATTATTATCAATATTGTTGGTAGACCTTCTGATTTACCATGTGAAACATTTGGAAAATCTCTTACAAATTAAGTGCAATGTTTTAAAGCCTTGTACAGGAAAAGAAGTAAGTCAGCCTTCATCTTTCAGAAGTTGGTACTGTTTCCATTTGCAAAATGGGTACTTAGCATGTCAGATTCATGTCTACAGAAAAAGAATGATTATTAAATAAACTAAGAAAACTTCTCTCAGATTAATCCTTTCCCCTTCCATTTATGCATATATAATTATTCATTCTTTCTTAAAAAGTCTTTTTATTGTGATTTGAGTGAAGATTTACAAACAGAATCATCAGCTTTGCATTCAGCAAGTCATACACTGCTTCATCTCAATGATTACAATCTCTCCATGCAACAACTCTTATCCCACTTCCTTGCTGTGGTTCCTATTTCCATCACACCCACCTTTACATCCCTTTTCAAATTTGTCCTTAGGTAAATGCTGCCCTTTTGATTTTGAGTGACTGACCATGCCATGGTGAGCATACCTCACCAGTGTTGTTTACCCCCCATATAATTATCCACTGCTTGGCCAAGAGGGTGGATTACATAGTAGATACCCTAGTCTCAAATTCCTTCAGTCTTTTTCTGACCAGTAAGCCCGGTCTTTTATTATTATTATTATTATTAATTCTGAGCTTTGTTCCACATTTTTTTCCTACTTCACATTACCCAAGACCTTCTAATGTGATCCCTTTCAGGGCCTTTGGTAGTGGTAACTGGGCACCATTTGTTCTTCTGGTCTCAGAGTTATGGAAACTGATATTCCATGTTCCATTAGTTGGCTGGACTGACGGATTCCAAGCATCTTTTATTCTCATCACTTTGCTTTATTGCACACATGGAAAGACTAATAGCTGCATCTTAGATGGCTGCTCATAAGCTTTAAGATCCTAGACACTGCTCACCAAAGTAGGATATAATACACTGTCTTTGTGGACTGTGTTATGCTAATTGACCATGGTGTCCCCTGAGACTATGGTTCTGAGCCCCCAGACCCAGCAACTCATTGCCTTAAGATGTCTAATAATATCTAAGGAGTTATTATTATTTTGCCCACTGTTATAGTTGTGTTTGAAGGAAAGGTAAATAGCCATGTATACATGTTGTTGTTATGTGCCATGGAGTCAGTTCTGACTCATAGCAACCCTGTACAGGGTTTCTGAGGCTGTAAATCTTTATAGGAGCAGAAAGCCTCATCTTTCTCCTGCAGAATAGCTGGTAGTTTCAAACTGCTGACCGTGAGATTAGCAGCCCGATTCTTAACCACTACGCAACAAGAGCTCTATACTCTTTTAAACCATTCTTTGGTGGTACACTCCCACTCTTCCTCCCATACCCATTCAGCCTGTGTCTTTGTCCATGTATCTAACTGCAGAACACTGTTTTCCAGGGTTATGTGTAGAGCACTATTTACCTCCATCTCCTTTAGCCCTTATGTACCTCCCTGTCTTTATCATTCTTTTTCCAACCTCTTTCATATATTGTCATACGCCTTCTTGTATATTGCTCTCCCCGTCACCTGAGTTAACATGTGCCTACTCTCTAGTCAGTGAATTACTCTCCTTCCTCTCTTGCCCCTGGTAACCAACAATGAATTTTGCTTTTAGTATAATAACATTTCCCTGAGTTCTCACAATAGTTGTTTCATATATAATAGTTGTCGTTTTGTGACTACTGTCTCTCAGCATAATGTGTGCCATTTCCATTCTTGTTGTGTGGTGGTTTGCAGATTTGTCATTATTCCTCAGTGGTGCATAGGATTCCATTGTGTGTATGTACCAAAGTTTGTTTGACCATTCTTTAATGGATAGGCATTTTGACTGTCTCCATCTGTTTATTATTTTGGATCGTGCTATGGTGAACATTAGTGAACATATACCTAATCTTGTCCTGGCTCTTATTTCTTGTGGATATATACGGAGTAGAGGAATTGCTGGATCATACATTATTTCTATTTCCAGCTTTCAGAAGAAGTGTTATACCTCTTTCCAGAGTGGTTGAACGATTTTACAGTCCAACCAGCAATGTAGGAGGGCACAGTCTTTCCACAGCTTTGCCAGCATTTGTTGTTTTCTGTACTTTTTAACTGTGCTATTAATGCTGGTGTGAGATGATACCTCAGCTATGAGTTGGAAGACACTCAATGGCACTTAACAACAAGAAGAATTAACAATCATGAGCATTTCTTCATATGTTTGTTGGCTGCCTGAATTTCTTCACTGGTAAAATGTCTGTTCATATCCTGTGCCCATATTTTAATTGGGCTGTTTGTCTTTTTCTTATAGATGTGTTATAGTTTGCTATAAATTTTAGATCTGAGCCCCTTGTCTGATACATTGTTGCAAAAAAATATTTCCCCAGTCTGTAGGCTCCCTTTTTACTCTTTTGGCTAAATCTTTTGATGTATATAAGTGTTTAATTTCTCAGAGGTCCCAGTCATCTACTTTATCTTCTAATATTTGCATGTTTTTAGTAATGTTTGACAGTGTATTTATGCATGTATTAAAGCCCCTAGTTTTCTACTTATTTTTTTTTCGTTGATAACCTTTATAGTTCTAGGTTTTACTTTATTGAGTTTGTTTTTGTATAGGGTGTGATATATGGGTCTTGTTTCATTCTTCTGAAAATGGATTTCCAGTTTTGCCAGCACCATTTATTTAAGAGTATCTCTTCTCTATTTAATGTGTTTTTAGCCCTTTGTTAAAGATCAGTTGGCTGTACATATATGGATTTACTTATGAATTCTCAATTCTGTTCCTGATCTAAGTGTTTTGGCCACTTTTTGTGTGCAATAATTTTTGAAATCAGAAGTGAAAGGTTTCTAACTTGGATTATCTGAGATCACATATCTTCATTGCTGGCTTCCCCGCCTCTTCTATTCACCAGCTGACCAAAGTGGTCACCGACAATCTTATGTATCCGCTCATGTGTTCCCTTTGAGTTTCTATCTTGGAGGGAGGGTTGTGCTATAGAGACTTGATTACTCTTCTTGATGGCTCCTGGCAAACAACTTGCTTATTCTTATAGTAGCCAATTATACTGACATTTTTATTTTTGATTTTTCCTGCTGGTCTTTCTTTCTAGAAGTATCTTCTGTTCCTCTAGCTGTTCCAGGTTAATCTGCTTGTCTTTTCAAGTGGGAATGTCCCACCTAAGAAGGTTCAGGATGGGGCTCCGGATTTTAGCTTAGATGCTATACACTACAAATGCTCTGCAAGAAGCCTATTTCACTGGGCAAGTTCTAGAACTCCTGTTAGGTATTCTAATCAGTTATAGTCTGAAGATGGACTTACAAGCTTTCTGTAATCGTGTTTCCCAATAGTACTTTGTATCACACTCAAATGTCTATTTTACAATAGTAGGCAAGGGAAACCAATATTAGTAAGACAGTTAAGCATCTTAACATTATACCCCCTTTTTTTGCCCATTTAAACTATACCTCAATCCCTGTGTCACAGAGCCCTGTTGTTCCAAAATTGAGCATATGTCACTATTTACCTCTGATCCATTTAGCCCATGCAAACCTGCTTAAACATTCTCCTATCTTCTTGTTTTTCCAACTCCCTCCCCCTTCTTGTGTATTGCCCACCCCAGCAACCAAAATGTGATGTATCTATCCCCTACCCTGTGCTCTACTGCCCCCACCCCACCCTGCACCCCAGGGAACCAACAAAGAATCCAGAAATTAACCCATTCACATACAGCCAACTGATCTTTGTCAAAGAGCCAAAGCACATTGAATGAGGAAGAGATGATTTCTGGATTCTTGATTCTGTTGCATTGCTCTATGTATCTTTCATTGTACCAGTACCAGGCCATTTTGACCACTATAGCCATGTAGTATATTTTGAAATCAGGGAGTAAGAGGCTTCCAACTTTTTTCTTCTAACCTTTGCATTCCAACCTCCAGTAATTATCAGTACATCTTGACCACATGCATGATCAATTTCAGACTGAAGAAGTTTGTACAATTTTTCAATTCTATTATGATTGGCTTTAGTGGTTGAAGCATGAATTTGAATAGTGAGTATATTAATTGCTATTCCTTGTAGGAATATGGATATTATTTCATACAGACAACGTTGTACTTCAAAATAGATCTTACAATGATTTTTTTTTTTTTTTTTAATGATGAATGCAACATCATTCCTCTTCAATTTGTCATTCCTGGCATAGTAAGCCATAGGAATGTAAGATCAAAATGGCCAATATCAGTCCATTTCAGCTCACTAAGACCTTGGATATTGATCTTTATTTGTTCCCTTTCATTTTTCTTCCAATTTCCCTAGATCCATACTTCCTATATTCCATGTTCTAATTATTAATGGATGCTTACACATATTTCTCCTTATTTAAAGTTGTGCCCCTCAGTAAATGAAGGTTCCAAAAGTTTTATTCCCTTTGCTTCATCATGATCATCTCTACTTGAGTAGGCAGCTCTTCCCCTGTCTTATTTTCAGTGCCTTAAAAACTGAGACGTTTATTTTCTGGCATTTTACTTGACAATATTCTGGTACTGCAAATGATATTTCAATATTCAATATTCTTGTGCTATCTGACAGTAGCTAAATATTCAGAAATAGTCTGTCTCTCCTTTATCCTAATGTATCTTATTCTGGAAACTCAGCTGAAACCTGCCCACCATGACTGACTCTCCTGGCATTTTAAATACTAGTGGCATAGCTTCCAGAATCACAGCAACATGCAAGTTTTCACAGTACAACAAACTGATAAATAAATGGTGGGTATTGTTCTTGGAAACCTTCAGTATTGCACGTTGGGGCTTGAATTTTTTTCTTTATTCATTTATGCTTGAGAAATGCTGAACATGTTCTTCCCTTTTGGTTTTCTTACTCCCGCAGGTCTTTTCATATTACAGTATAATATTTGACTTTGCTTTTCTGAGTTAGCCTTTGGAAATTTTCTGATCAGCTCTTATACTACTTCATTTCTTCCATTTGTTTTAGCTTCCCTACATTTGAGAGCAAGTTTTAGAGTAACGTATGACATCTGTTTTGTTTTGTTTTGTTTTATTTGGACTTAGATGAAGTATAATTTTTTTGTTTATTTTAAAGTTTTATTGTGAATTATGTGTTAGATGACATGGGTGAACATTATCTTTACATTCATCCTGTCATATTTTGTTTCATTGCAATAATCACAATCCTCTGCATGCATCATCAAACATCCAAAGGGTACACGGCACACGCCTGCCCTCCAGCAGCCAGAACACAGCCTCTCTCCCTCCCTAAGTCCAGAGTCCCCAGCTGCTCCTTCTGTCCACGTTATCGTCTCTGCCTCCATCCCTAGAGTCACTGCCTCTCCGGACAGGGTCTCACACTTCACTTTTCTCCCTTGATGGTTCCAGGGATCTCCGCTCCTGGACTATGAAATCAGCTGTTCCCCTCCTTTTGTCCCAAACATTTACATTTACCTTTCTAACACTCACTGTCAGACCTGATAGCATTTCCTTGTGAACCACAGGAGTCCTTTCCCCTTCACCTTTTATCAAACCCGTCCAGACAGGTTGGAAACAATTCAGTGTAGGTTCTACCTTTCCCTGTATCCTCTGGAGCTAGGTTTCCTATTGAAAACTTGTAAGGCAGTCCCTCCTTACCTTTGTAGTCCCCCCATTTTAGGTAGTCAATGTCTAAGTCCCCCTCCCTGTCGACCCCGTGTACCAAGGGGTACGAAGGATCCTCACTGTGGAGATTTGTCTGCCCCTTTGTTATACTGGATCCACAAGCATAGGTCAAGTCCAGCCACTTAGAGTGGGTTACTCCTTTTTTTCCCCCTCTTCTTTCTTCCTCTACTCATGTTCTGATCATCCAGCCATTGATGCCATGTCAAATAGGTACTATATGCAAGTGTGGTTGTTCTTGTGCATCCCCCCTCACTTTATATCAGCTGGATGCTTCACTCTCCATTTCAGTTCTCTAGGATCATGTCCCTGCCCTTGGGCCCAGGAGTCCCCAGGGCTCGTCACACTGCTTGTTAACCAGGTCTCAATCCAGGTTAACAGGAGTCTGTTGAATGTGGTTGGACTTAGTTCACAACTTCATTGCTGTGTTTCCCTCTCTTCCCCTTATTGGTGACCAACGTGGTCAGCAGCAGGACCCTATGCCTGCTAGTGTATTCCATTTGCATTTCAGTCTTGGAAGGGGGTTTGCCTTGAGGGGACCTGACCACTTTCCTTGATGGCTCCCTGGGGAGCTGGTTCTTGTAGTAGTTAATTGGACTGCTGTTATTGGTTTTTTTTTGTTTTGTTTTGTTTTTCTGCTGGTCTTTCAAGAAGTATCTTCTGTTCTTCTAGCTGCTTTAGACTGGTCTGCTTGCCCTTTCACATAGGAATATCTCACCTCAGAAGACTCTGGATGATGATCAGGATTCCACCTATGGTCTTGTGCAGTGTAAAAGGCTCTGCAGGGAACCCCCTTCGCTGGGCAAGTTCTAGTCCCATTTTAGTTATCCCAAACAGTTATAGACTGAAGACGGACTTACAAGCTTTCTCTGGTGATGTTTCTGGCTATGCCCCTCTCTCCACTTCAAGTGTCTCTTGCAGAATAGTAGGCAAGGGAAAACAAGATTCAAAATACAGCCAAGCATCTTAACAAAATTTCCCCACTTTTACCCATTCAAACCATGCCTCAATCTTTGTATCCATGAGCCCTGTTGTTCCATGTTTGTGCTTAGATCGTTATTTACCTCTGTCCTATTTAGTGCATGTAAACCTGCCTAGCTATTCTCCCATCTGCCTTATTTTTCCTTTCCCCTTCCCCTTCTAGTGTATTGCTCTCCCCGCCCCCAAGCACAAACCTATCCTGTTTCTATTCCATTCCCTGTGTTCAACTATCCTGTGCCTATCCCCTACCCTGTGCTCCATCTTCCTCTCCCTCCCCCTCACCCCACCCCATACACCCCAGAAACCAACAAAAGAATAAAAATTTTAAGAAATCAAATAAATAAATAAAATAAATATGTATTTATTTTAACCCTTTTAGTGTGGGTATTTTTTCTTAATCTTTTACAGTAATGGATCTATGCCGTATTTCTCCTTTTGTGACTGACTGATTTCACTCAGCATAATATCCTCAAGGTCCATCCATGTGGCTTGCTGCTTCCTTGTTATTCTTCAGGGTAGCATAATATTCCATGTATGTACCAAAGTTTGTTTATCTATTCTTCCATAGACAGACACTTAGGCTGTTTTCATATTTTTGCTATTCTAAATAGTGCTGCTGTGAATATTAGTGTGCATATATCTACTCATGTTATGGCTGGTATTTTTTGTGGATAAATACCAAATAGAGGAATTGCTGGATCATAAGGTATCTCTATTTCCAACTTTCTGAGGAAGCACCATATTGTTTTTCATAGTGGTTGGACCATTTTGCAATCCCACCAGCAATGTAGGAGGGTCCCAGTCTCTCTACATCCTCACCAACACTTACTTCTTTCATCTTTGCTATTATTGCTTTTGTGAGATGATATCTCAATGTTGTTTTTATTTGCATCTCTCTAATGGAGTCCTGGTGTGGTACTGTGGTTAATGCGCTGCACTGCAAGGTCGCTTTGAACTGCAAAGTGGTTCAAGCTCACCAGCCACTCCTCCAAAACCCTGTATAAAGGGTAGCTATAAGTTGATACCAACTCGACGGCACTTAACAACAACAACAATGGCTAGTGATCGGGAACATTTCTTCATGTGTTTCTTGGCTGCCTGGATCTTCTCCTTGATGAAGTGTCTATTCATGTCCTGCACCCATTTTTTAATTTGGTTATTTGTCCTTTTCTTGTAGAGGTGTTGTAGGTTCCTATATATTTTGGAAATTTGTCCCTTGTCTGATGTGTTGTTGCAAAAGATTTTTTCCATTCTGTGGGTACCTTTTTTACTCTTTTGACTAAGTCTATTGATGTGGGTTAAAGCCCCAGATTGCAAAGCCATTTGAACCACAAGGTCGGAGGTTCAAGCTCACCACCTTCTCCTCGGAAACCCTATGCAAGGTCGCTATGGGTCGGAACCGACATGACAGCACTTAACAAGAACAACAACATTAATGCACATGAGGTTTTAATTTTTAGTATGTCCCATTGATCTATTTTGTCTATTTTTGTTTGTGTAAATATAAAAATGTTTGGTAGTGAGTGTATGCCCTGTATTAGAGCTTTCATATTATCCCTATTTTTCCATTGAGGTCCTTTGTAATTCTGGGAGTGACATTTAGATCTTGAATCCATGCTGAGTTGGTTTTTGTACAACGCCTGAGGGAAAGGTCTTGTTTCAGTCTTTTGCATGTCATTTTCCAATTCTGCCAGCACAATCTGTTGAAGAGACCATCCCCTCCCCATGCAATATACTTAGGCACTTTGTCAAAAATCAATTGGCTGTATGTGGATGGGTTCATTTCTGGATTCTCAATTCTGTTCCATTGTTCAATGTATCTTTAATTACACCAGTACCAGGCTGTTTTAACCTGGTAGCCATGTAGTAAATTTTGAAATCAGGCTGTGAGAGGCTTCCCACCCTGTTTTTCTTCTTAAGCAGTGCTTTGCTTATCCTGGGTCTCCTTCCTTTCCATATAAAGTTTGTAATTGTTATTTTCCATCTCTTTGAAGACTGTCATTGGAATCTGGATTGGGATTGCATTATATGTGTAAATTACTTTGGGCAGTATTTACATTTATACAATGTTAAGTTTTCCTATCCAGGAGCATGGTACATTCTTCCATTTTTGTAGGTCTCTTTTGATTTCTTGTAGTAGTGTTTTGT